>NC_140017.1:20763162-20967295 GCF_964263955.1 Coregonus lavaretus | reverse complement strand
CTCTCCCCTCCCCCCTCTCCCTCCAGACACTCTGATTGGCTCGGTAATAACCCAGGTGACAGGAAATGACGTGGACTCAGGCCCCGCCCTGTCCTACACCCTCCACCTGGACCCGTCCTCCCAGGGCGTGTTTGGGATCCACCGCTATGGGGGCGGGGTGTCTCTGACCGCCCCTCTGGACTATGAAGATAGGACCTGGTACACGCTGACTGTCAGGGCTACTGACTCCAAACACCAGACTGAAGCTAACCTCACCATACTGGTGGAGGATGTCAATGATAACGCTCCTACGTTCACACAGGATCTTTACCAGGTAGTCTATCCTCTAACTGGCCTCCACTAACCTTGGAAAATCTGCGTTTGTGATGGCAGGATGCAATAATGCCATAAGAGACGATGAGAACTTGATCAGATTTAGCTGCATTTTTCTATGTACATGCAGATCAATAATGATGCCATGTGTGTGTATGTATCTATCTTCCTCATTTAGTTTACTAACCCTGCCTGGTACCATTAACCATTAACCTGCCTGTCCAACATGCCTCAATTATTCTGAATACATCCTTGAATACACCCGGTCATGTGTGTGTTTGTGTTTCCCAGGTGACTCTGGCAGAGCACTCCCCAGCTGGCAGTGCAGTTGTCACAGTGACAGCCACGGATCGTGACTCTGGAGAGAACGGCCGTGTCACCTACAAAGTGATGTCATCAACCCGGGACATCTTCTACATCGACCCCAGCAATGGTACCCTGTTCATCACCCAGCAGGCAGAGTTGAACTCTGAGAACCCTTCTATCCTAGTGGTAATAGAGTCCAGAGACATGGAACACCAGCCCTCTCCTCCATCGCTACTGTACAGGTCCAGGTGACTGACGTCAATGACAATGCACCCGTCTTCCACCAATCAGAGTACAGAGCCACGGTTTCAGAGGACGGCCTTCCGGGCGCCACCATCTTGACCCTGGAGGCAACCGACGGCGACGCGTCACGCGACAACTGCGGCTTTGACTTCACCATAGCCAGCGGAAACGAAGGCAATGCCTTCCAGATCGAGAGCAGCGTGCGCTTCCTGGAAGGACGGGGCTTCCAGACAGTAGGCAGCCTGGTATTGACAGGTGAGGGGTTGGACTTCGAGGCGGTGTCCAGTTACAACCTGACCGTGGTCGTGTCGGACCGCGGCGTGCCCCAGAGGAGCTCGGCTGTCTCTGCGCTGATCAGTGTGACGGATACTAACGACAACCCTCCGGCGTTCAGCAGGGCAGAGTACAGGTAATTTGGTACTTTGTTGTTTGTTAAATGTCCTTAATTCCTCTATTACATGTGTTTGCACTGGGGAACCAAATGTCATGTTTTTTGTAAAAGTGATTAATAAAACCCCCTTGAACCCTGCAGTGTGGTGCTGAGTGAAGGAGCAGCCGCAGGGACTGAGGTCCTTAGCCTGTCTGCAACAGACCCAGACTCCTCGGCCGTAGGGAAGGTGCAGTACCTGATCAGCTCTGGGGATGAGACGGGTATGTTCCAGGTGGACCGCTGGACCGGAGCCCTGAGGCTGCAGAGACCACTGGACAGTGAGAGACAGGTACCATGGCACTTTCTGGCTTGGGATGTGCCCAAAATGGCACCGTATTTCCTATATAGTGCACTACTTTTTAAAGAGCCCTATGGGCCCTGGTCAAAAGTAGTGCACTATGTAGGAAATAGTTTGACACAGAAATAGATGCAGACTTGGACTGGTCATGGGTTATCCACCTGTTTGTATATTCTGCTGCTGACAATTCATTTCCCTTCAGCGATAAAGAAAGTATTAATCTCTCTCTCTATCTCTCCATCTCTCTCTCTGTCCCCCTCTTTCCCTCTCTCTCTCTCTCTCTACACCCCCCCTCTCTCTGCTCTCTCTCTCTCCCCCTCTCCCTCTCCCTCCTACTAGGCATCCTATGTGATCATTGTGCAGGCGTCAGATGGACAGGGTCACTATGCACTGGCTCCAGTCACTGTGGAGGTGAAGGACATTAATGACAACAGACCTTACTTCCCTCTGCCCGTCCTCACCGCCAGCGTCAGAGAGAACCAGCCTCACAACGCCCTTGTCACCATGCTGCACGCCATCGACCAGGACACGGGAGTCTTCGGACAGCTGAGGTACTACATGTTGGACAAGACTGGAGAGGGGAAAGACGCCTTCCTGGTCAACCAGATGTCAGGCGAGGTCCGGACTCGCTCCACCTTCGACTTTGAGAAGGTCAACTTGTTCAACTTTGTAGCTCTGGCCATGGATGCAGGGAACTACTCTGCCACGGTGACCGTCCAGGTGTACGTGACGGGGGAGGATGAGTACGACCCTGTGTTTTCCGACTCAGAGTTCTCCTTCCTGGTTCCTGAGGGGGCAAAGAAGGGCCAGAGCATCGGTCAGGTGACAGCCAGAGACGAGGACGAGGGGGTGGACGGGATTGTTCTGTACTCCCTAGCTGACCCCTCGCCCTACTTCCAGGTCAATGCATCGACGGGCGTGGTTTCCCTGAAGATGGACAGCCACGTCCGACACCTGGGCAGGTCCAAGAGGGAGGTCCGTGTGATGACCCTTGACCTGAAGGCCCACAGCCCTTTGGAGACGTCCCGTGTGGCCACCGCCCGCCTCACCGTTGACGTGACACACACCTCCTTCGGCGTGGCGTCGGACATGAACCTGCTGCTGGTCAGCGTGATCGCTGTGTCCCTGGGAGCCATCCTCATCCTGATCTTCATCGCCATGGCTCTGTTCTGTGTGAGACTGAGACGTCAGAGGAAGGAGCAGCAGAGTCGCTGCAGACCTCCAGCCTCTCCCGGCCACGGCACCATGCTGCACAAACTAGAGGAGACTAAAGTCACTGGCACCGACCGGAACGACCGCATCTATAACCAGGCCTTACCAGGGTATGCTTCCGACCAAACAGGGAGTGGTGGGGGAGGGCCATACCCCCGCGGGGGCTCCCTGGATCCATCCCACTCCAGCGGGCGTGGCTCAGCGGAGGCGGCGGAGGACGATGAGATCCGGATGATCAACGAGTACCCCCGTGTCTCCTCCATCTCTTCATCCATGCAGGAACACATCTCAGCCCGCGGGCCAGACTCTGGTATCCAGCAGGACGCTGACCAGCTGTCTGATGTCTCCTGTGAGCCCAACATGGACGCCAACCAGTGGTTCAAGGCCAAGAAGCTGGCCAGTCTCAGTGGGACTCTGCTGGCTGGCCAGGTGCCAGTCTACAGGGAGGATGGAGGAGGTTATCTGGGGGTAGGGAGGGGGCTGAACATTTCCCACCCTAAAGACTATGCCTTCCCAGTGGATGGTAAACCCACTGTGGACGGCTCTCTCACAGCCATAGTGGCCAGTGACGAGGAGCTGAGGGGCAGTTATAACTGGGACTACCTGCTGAACTGGTGCCCACAGTTCCAGCCACTAGCAAACGTCTTCACGGAGATAGCGAGGTTAAAGGATGAGACGGCCCCCCCTAACCCTCGCAGACCGCTCCAGCACAAAGCCAAGGCAGACCCCAAACCCCCTCGCATTGACCCCCCGCCCCTAATCACCTCCATAGCCCACCCCGGGGCGAAGACAGTCCCAGTCAAGCCTGCTCCCGTCAAGCCCTCTGTGGGGAGGTCCTCCTTCCCCCACCTGGCCTCCCTACGGAGGTCCCCCATCAGTCACGAGGGCTCCCCCTCCTCAGTAGCCATGTCCCCCAGCTTCTCCCCCTCCCTGTCCCCCCTGGCCGCCCGCTCCCCAGCCATCACACCTTTCGGCGTCACCCAGGGCCCCTCAGCCTCCATGATCAGCACCACTGAACACAGCATGGAGCACAGTGAAGAGGCCGAGATGAGGATATAGACTCTATCGACTCACAGATGAGGATATAGACTCTATCGACTCACAGATGAGGATAATAGACTATCGACTCACAGATGAGGATATAGACTCTATCGACTCACAGATGAGGATATAGACTCTATCGACTCACAGATGAGGATATAGACTCTATCGACTCACAGATGAGGATATAGACTCTATCGACTCACAGATGAGGATATAGACTCTATCGACTCACAGATGAGGATATAGACTCTATCGACTCACAGATGAAGATAATAGACTATCGACTCACAGATGAGGATATAGACTCTATCGACTCACAGATGAGGATATAGACTCTATCGACTCACAGATGAGGATAATAGACTATCGACTCACAGATGAGGATATAGACTCTATCGACTCACAGATGAGGATATAGACTCTATCGACTCACAGATGAGGATATAGACTCTATCGACTCACAGATGAGGATATAGACTCTATCGACTCACAGATGAGGATATAGACTCTATCGACTCACAGATGAGGATATAGACTCTATCGACTCACAGATGAAGATAATAGACTATCGACTCACAGATGAGGATATAGACTCTATCGACTCACAGATGAGGATATAGACTCTATCGACTCACAGATGAGGATATAGACTCTATCGACTCACAGATGAGGATATAGACTCTATCGACTCACAGATGAGGATATAGACTCTATCGACTCACAGATGAGGATATAGACTCTATCGACTCACAGATGAGGATATAGACTCTATCGACTCACAGATGAGGATATAGACTCTATCGACTCACAGATGAGGATATAGACTCTGTAGACTGAGATGAGGATATAGACTCTATCGACTCACAGATGAGGATATAGACTCTATCGACTCACAGATGAGGATATAGACTCTATAGACTCTGAGGTACTGGAGATTGGAAGACTGACACTGAGTTATTGTTCCTCAAAAGACAGAGGTGTTGTCAAAATTGACACCCTATTTAGGTTGTAGGGTGGTACCCCTCCTGATGTGTAATGGTCACAGTATCTGGTGTCAATAGACTGTATCGTACAGTGTACCCTCCCTTCTGGCCAGAACACTGAGAGTGTGGTTAGTACTGTAGTTAAATAATGAAGTAACTCTCAAATGGACTCTCAAAGGTGGCCGCTGCATCATAAACTAATGGGACTCTCAAACTGAACTAGAATCAAAACTGAGGCCAAAATGGATGTTGCCGTTTCCTCAAGACTCCCTCTTCCCTCAATACAATCAGTGTCAAGAGAACTAAACTACCCAGGATTTGCACATTCTAATGGGGAGCCATGATGTCAATAGTCTGTAGAAGATATTTTTATACTGACTTTGGTTTCTGACTAGAAATGGCATTAACTCTGTGCCAGAGGGCTGTTATAGCCTCAGAATATATTTCCATATGTGTATATTTGTAGCTATGTAACAGTATGTTTGAATTGTACGTTGGTTCTATCTTATGTACTTAACCATTAATGTGTTCTTGGAACGAAAAAAAGCTCTTTATTTTTATTAGTGTGATTGATTGGGGGGATATGCTGTCATTTCTTGTAAATATTTATTACAGAGGAGCGTAAAAAGAGCTTGCCTTGCTGGAAGAACATAATACTAGTATCAATACGGTGTTTGGTCAAGAAGCTTTCAAAAATTATCTGGTAAAGTGTTGGATCCCTCTCATACTAATTCAGTGTGCCATATGTGTGTATCCCAAATGGCACCTATTGCCTATATAGTGCACTACCTGGTCAAAAGTAGTGCACTATAAAGGAAATAGGGTTGCATTTGGGATGCAACCATAGTCTTTTGAGTCTTGTTTGAAAGGATCAGTCATGCATGTTCTCATGTCCTACACACGTTCCTTTGTTTCTTCCTTCAGTCTAGTTTAGGTGAACTTGACATCCATTGATCATGTCCTTCTTTTCAGGTGTCCTTGCTGTGATTTTAATCACAATGAGCCTTACAGGTCTACTTGGTATTGTAGTGGCATAGTAGACACAGACAAGGGCAGAACCACTCAGACACAGACAGACAGGGGAGTTCAGGAAGATTATAGAGTCCAGCTGCACTATAATTACAAAGTTGTCAGCAATAGAACAAAGGAAAATAAAAACTAATGTCATGTAAGTCAGCAGACAGGTCTAATTGTTATTATAGTGCCAGTAGAACCATCCAAACACAGGTGACAAAACAGCTGACATGAGGTTTGAGTAGGGGTTGTATGTGACCTGTGAGGTGTGAGTAGCAGGGTTCTCCCTATAATTTTTTTACAAGGTGGTGCTGCTGAGCATGGCGGGGGTATAACAAATAAAGTAAACCGATTATTATTATTTTTTATTTGTGTTTTTTATATAGTGGCACAGCCAGTACACATGGTGGCGCATTGCCCTCTTACATTCTTTGTGGACAACCCTGAGGTTTGAGTAGGGGTTGCGTGTACCTCTTGAGGTTTGAGTAGGGGTTGTGTGTGTACCTCTGAAAGACTGAATAAAGGTTGTGTGTGTCCGTCTGACAGACTGTAGCTCACTAAGCTCATCTCAGTATCGATGGGATTCTCTCCAGCATTCTGGACCAGGAGAAGCTCGTTGCAACAGATATTTTCATCATTTCTTTGCAGGGGACATTGTGTTGCACAAAGCCAGATGAATCTCTGAAATACAGCTTTTCAAATCACATGCAGGACTGAGACCAGAACACTAATCAAAATGGTGTTGTTGAGATTGCTTTTCTGTTCTCTCTTAGTTCCTTCTCTGAGCTACGGTATTGTAAGTTATCAGTATTGTTAGTTTAGTGGATTGTTAGTTTTCACTACTCCTGGAGTTAGGTGTAACTAGCTACTAACTGGTGTCTGATGAGACACCACTTCTTGGTACCAGAACGTAACACCAATTCTGAGTCCCAAATGGCACCCTATTCCCTATATAGTGCACTAACTTTGACCAGGGCCCTATGGGGGTATTTTCCTCCTCAAAAGGAGTGCACTTCTCTATACAGTAGCTCACTAAATAGGGAATAGGGTGGCATTTAGGACGAAACCCATGTAGACCTGCATGACCTTTAGCTCGTAGCTTACTGTCTGTTGTCTGATGTCTGAAAAACAAGCTCAATTTAAGCGGTTTTGGCAGCCTGTACTAAATACCCCTGTGTAAGGTTGTATTTATGGCTACCTAGCCTTCTGCCATTGACTAAATCGGGAGACTTCATTTTCCTTCATTTGTCACAGTAGAGCTTCTTCAGGCTGACAGTTTTGGAGTCTTCATACCATTTTTAATTGTTAACATGTTAGTTGAAGAAACGTTACCTTTATTGGCTCTGAGAAACTACAGTAAATCCTTGAGACACAGAGGCTATGTTCCAAATGGCACTTTATTCCCTATAGAGTGATCTTCAAAAGTAGTGCACCATGTAGGGAATAGGGTGCCATTTGGGACGCACAAGAGACAGAAGCTAATTAGTACTTAGCTCCACTCCAACTTAGAAACCTTTAAGACTGTTTGTTAAGCCACGTTAAACTGCCCCTAAAACACAAGGCTATCTATGTTTAAAATTAAGAAGCTGGGATATCATGTTGTTGTTTTGAGCTTTTACTTTGTTCATTCACCAGTTTCTACAGTTTGTTATTTATAAAATTGTACATCCTCTTTCTTACCGAACGTAGCCCATAGGATATAGTTCCCCGAATGCCCACGCATATCATATATCTTCCCTGATGTGCCAGATGTTTTTTCTTCTTGTCAAAGTGCCTGATTAAAGTACTTATGTGAATACAATACAGTGTACTGTCTCTATCTCTCTTGTTCTGATTAACAAAGAGTGGTTGTTAAATATGAGGATCAACTACATGACTAGATTAGAATGAAGACCACTAACTGAGAGCTCTAGTGAATGAAGACCAGATGGGATGGGATTGATATGGTCTTTAATTTATTGTTTATGACCAGGGCTGAATGTAAATGTGTGTTTCCCAAATGGCACCCTATCCCTTAAATAGCACCCTATCCTTTATATAGTGCACTACTTTTGACCAGGGCCCATACGGGCCCATCTTTTTCTGGTCTAGTTACACACTAACCTCGTTATTAGGAGCAGACAGTCATGGAAATGAAGTGGCAGGGTTCTCCTCCAGACCATTCAGAATGAAGTGGCAGGGTTTGTGTTCCTGGTAGGTTAATGTATGTAGCTAGCTATATGGAAGGTCAATGGTAGGTATATAACTACCCAGCTAGGGTGTTCCATGAGTGAGTCTGATTGAAGCATAATGGTGGTTTCAATATGTGATGTGTTAGAGGCCTATATAATGTAGGATGCTTTTCAATCTGTGCATTATGCCATTGAAAAACATTGAGGGCCGCTTTCCCAGACAGATACAGTATGAAGCCTAGTCCTGGACTAAAAAGCTTGTTCATTTTACATTTACATTTTAGTCATTTAGCAGACGCTCTTATAGTTAGTGAGTGCATACATTTTTTTTTCTTTTCTTTCAATGACGATTCTCCATAGAAAGTGCTTCTTAGTCCAGAACTAGGTTTAAACTGTATCTGGGAAACCAGCACTGAGAGTATAAAGTCACCATATAAAGTCAAGTACAGAAGTCTCCGACAACAGTCCCATCTCTCTCCAACCCATCAAAACCATATAAACTCAGCAAAAAAAGAATTGTCCCTTTTTCAGGACCCTGTCTTTCAAAGATAATTCGTAAAAATCCAAATAACTTCACAGATCTTCATTGTAAAGGGTTAAACACTGTTTCCCATGCTTGTTCAATGAACCATAAACAATAAATGCACATGTACCTGTGGAACTGTCGTTAAGACACTAACAGCTTACAGACAGTAGGCAATTAAGGTCACAGTTATGAAAACTTAGGACACTAAAGAGGCCTTTCTACTGACTCTGAAAAACACCCAAAGAAAGATGCCCAGGGTCACTGCTCATCTGCATGAACGTGCCTTAGGCATGCCGCAAGGAGGCATGAGGACAGCAGATGTGGCCAGGGCAATAAATTGCAATGTCCGTACTGTGAGACGCCTAAGACAGCGCTACAGGGAGACAAGACGGACAGCTGATCGTCCTCGCAGTGGCAGAACACGTGTAACAACACCTGCACAGGATCGGTACATCTGAAAATCACACCTGCGGGACAGGTACAGGTTGGCAACAACAACTGCCCGAGTTACACCAGGAATGCACAATCCATCCACCAGTGCTCAGACTGTCCGCAATAGGCTGAGAGAGGCTGGACTGAGGGCTTGTAGGCCTGTTGTAAGGCAGGTCCTCACCAGACATCACCGGCAACAACGTCGCCTATGGGCACAAACCCACCATCGCTGGACCAGACAGGACTGGCAAAAAGTGCTCTTCACTGACGAGTCGCGGTTTTGTCTCACCAGGGGTGATGGTCGGATTTGCGTTAATCTTCGAAGGAATGAGCGTTACACCGAGGCCTGTACTCTGGAGCGGGATTGATTTGGAGGTGGAGGGTCCGTCATGGTATGGGGCGGTGTGTCACAGCATCATCAGACTGAGCTTGTTGTCATTGCAGGCAATCTCAATGCTGTGTGCTACAGGGAAGACATCCTCCTCCCTCATGTGGTACCCTTCCTGAAGGCATGACAATGCCACCAGCCATACTGCTCGTTCTGTGCGTGATTTCCTGCAAGACAGGAATGTCAGTGTTCTGCCATGGCCAGCGAAGAGCCTGGATCTCAATCCCATTGAGCACGTCTGGGACCTGTTGGATCGGAGGGTGAGGGCTAGGGCCATTCTCCCAGAAATGTCCGGGAACTTGCAGGTGCCTTGGTGGAAGAGTGGGGTAACATCTCACAGCAAGAACTGCCAAATCTGGTGCAGTCCATGAGGAGGAGATGCACTGCAGTACTTACTGTTACTTTTGACCCCACCTTTGTTCAAGGACACATAATTCCATTTCTGTTAGTCAAATGTCTGTGGAACTTGCTCAGTTTATGTCTCAGTGGTTGAATCTTGTTATGTTCATACAAATATTTACACATGTTAAGTTTGCTGAAAATAAACGCAGTTGACAGTGAGAGGACGTTTATTTTTTTGCTGAGTTATTTATTGCTCTCTCCAGGCATGTGTAATTACTATTAATATACTTTAACATTAATATCAAAATGACCATTATGCCAATGTTCTCCTCTACTTGACTTCAATGTCTAATCTATTTGTAGATCAGTAGCTTACACACGTTCCCCATTATCTAATATTCTTTCTACACTACATTACCAAAAGTATGTGGACACCTGCTCATCAAACATCTCATTCCAAAATCATGGCCATTAATATGGAGTTGGTCCCCCTGTTGCTGCTATAACAGCCTCCACTCTTCTGGGAAGGCTTTCCACTAGATGTTGGAACATTGCTGCAGGGACTTGCTTCCATTTAGCAACAAGAGCATTAGTGAGGTCGGGCACTGATGTTGGGCGATTAGGCCTGGCTCGCAGTCGGCGTTACAATTCATCCCAAAGGTGTACGATGGGGTTGAAGTCAGGGCTCTGTGCAGGCCAGTCAAGTTCTTCCACACCGATCTCGACAAACTATATCTGTATGGACCTCGTTTTGTGCTCGGGGGCATTGTCATGCTGAAACAGGAAAGGGCCTTCCCCAAACCGTTGCCACAAAGTTGGAAGCACAGAATCATCTAGAATGTAATTGTATGCCGTAGCATTAAGATTTCCCTTCACTGGAACTAAGGGTCCTAGCCAGAACCATGAAAAATAGCCCCAGACCATTATTCCTCCTCCACCAAACTTTACAGTTGACACTATGCACTATGCAAACCCAGATTAGTCCATCGGACTGCCAGATGGTGAAGCATGATTCATCACTCCAGAGAACGCATTTCCACTGCTCCAGAGTCCAATGGCGGCGAGCTTTACACCACTCCAGTGATGCTTGGCATTGCGCATGGTGATCTTAGGCTAGTGTGCGGCTGCTCGGCCATGGAAACCAATTTCATGAAGCTCCCGACGAAAAGTTAATGTGCTGACGTTGCTTCCAGAGGCAGTTTGAAACTCAGTAGTGAATGTTGCATCAGAGGACAGACGTTTTTACGTGCTTTAGCACTCAGCTATCCCGTTCTGTGAGCTTGTGTGGCCTACCACTTCGCGGCTGAGCCGATGTTGCTCCTAGAGGTTTCCACTTAACAATAACAGCACTTACAGTTAGCAGGGCAGAAATTTGACAAACTGACTTTTTGGAAAGGTGGCATCCTGTGACGATGCCACGTTGAAAGTCACTGAGCTCTTCAGTAAGGCCATTTTATGCCAATGTTTGTCTATGGAGATTGCATGGCTGTGTGCTCGATTTTATACACCTGTCAGCAACAGGTGTGGCTGAAATAGCCGAATCCACTAATTTGAAGGGGTGTCCACATACTTTTGTATATATAGCGTATGTTATTAGATCATATGTGTGTCCCAAATGGCACCCTATACCCATTGCTGGTCGAAAGTAGTGCACTAAATAGATAATAGGGTGCCATTTAGGATGCAACCATAATGGAAGGTCAGTTGAGGAGAAGTTCTTAATTTTCTATGCCTAGCCTGCTGTGGGTTCACATTGCGTCACTCTGCGAGACGGCCTGGTGCTGGCTGACGTTCCTCTAGCCAGGCGCTGGCTGGTGAACACTCCACTATTCAGGCTGATGAAACAGGGCTGAAACCGGACCAGGGCTGGGCTGCTCTCCAGGGCTCTGCTCTGCTACACTCCTGGAGATGTAACCCAAAACAGCACTGTATTACACACATTGCATACACATATGCAAGTACGCACGTCGTACAGACAGACAGACAGACAGACAGACACACAGTTAGACAGGTTCATTTGTACTCCTCACAGGGCACCGTCATACAGGGGGGTTACAGAGGGAGGGGTGACGAAACACTGGGCAGGAGTGTAACATAGACCCACACACACAAACACACACACAAACACACACAGCTGGACTCCCGTCATGATGCTATATATGAGTCATAAGGCAGGAGTGTAGTCATCACACACAGTTTAAATGAGAGACTCTGGGCAGAACCATATGAAACATATCATCTTTACATTTACATTTACATTTACGTCATTTAGCAGAACTTCAACAGCACAGTCACTAGAGATGGTTGTTCATATTGGCTGCTCCGCTCACATGCAATAGCAGCCTATATTTGTCTGACGGAGATCTTGACTTGAAATATTACTTTCACTCCTGTGTCCTCATTCCTTGGGCTGCATCCCAAATGGCACCCTATTCCCTATTAAGTGCACAAAATTTGACCAGGGCCCATGGGACCTTATTCTTAATATATTGTGCAATGGGCCCTTGTCAAAAGTAGTGCACTAAATAGGGGATAGGGTGCCATTTGGGATGCAATCCTAGTTTAGTTAAAATAGACTTCTGTTCTGTTGAACTCAAGTCATTTTCACTTACTTTCTTATGAATTACTTTCAAACACACAGACATTAGTAAGTCAGTGTGAGTCTCATGTTATAATTACTCTGATCTTATCGTTCCTCTCCTCCTGAGAGATGGAGCTCTTTATATATATTTTATGTCTATAGATTCATTAAGACACCTGTGTTCCCACTGAGTTGTTTGAAGCTGTTAGTTTACAACTGCATAAAAAGCTTTTGAAATGCTGAAACTCCTGGAATTACTGGAGAACAATATGCCAATATTCCTTTTGTTCAGCTCCACGGCTTTGATCATAGACGTTAGGTTAAAAGTATTTTTCTTGTTCCTTGAAAGATGTTAACACACCCAGCATGGAATAAAAGGTGGCTTAACAAGGCGAACAGTATAATACCAAACTCCTAGGGTGAGAAACCCTTCCAAACAAACAGTATTATACCCTCCAACATAGTTACATCTATCCAGCAATGCTCTTTTATGACAGGGTTTATGACGTTGCTCTTAGATACCCACACATGCATGTAAAACATTTTACTTTAGTAAAACTTTTCTGAACTGGCTGAAAATGATGTACAAAACACCAAATGCCAGAATAAGTGTAAATGGTAAATTATCACGCTCTTCTGACCTCCTAAGGGGGACAAGACAAGGAGATCCTCTGTCATCTTTAATCTTTATTTTAAGTGGGAACTGTTAGCCAAAAATATAAGAAACAATCAGAAAATACAATGTCTACAGATCAAGGAAGAATTTAAACTATTAAAATGAATGTCCCCCCAAGATTTGTATTCCTGTTCCAAAATCTGTTAATAACTATTACTCCAAATACTTTTATACAGTGAGACAAACTCTTGAGTAAATTAACCTGGGGAGGAAGAAAAACCTGAGTCAAACTTCAATCAAACAATGTAAATGAGCAAGGGGACTAGCACTACCAAACCTAATGAATTACTACATAGCCGCCCAACTAAAATAAATTATTGTATGGATGAACCCGGCATCAACAGCTAAATGGAGACCAATGGAAATCTTACAAATGGAAAAACCAATAAGTACAACTATATTTATGAAGAAAATTAATACACACACTAGGAAGATAGAAAATACCTGTATAAATAACATCATAAAGTCCGGACAAAGATCACCAAAACAAAATACATCCAAACAGACCTGATATACCTGCGAGAAATTGAAATGGACAGCGACTTTAAGCCAAGTATGATTGATGATACATTTACAGTTGAAGTCAGAAGTTTACATACACCTTAGCCAAATACATTTAAACTCAGTTTTTCACAATTCCTGACATTTAATCCTAATAAAAATTCCCTGTCTTACGTCAGTTAGGATCACCACTTTATTTTTAAATGTAAAATAAATGTCAGAATAATAGTAGAGAGAATTATTTATTTCAGCTTTTATTTATTTCATCACATTCCCAGTGGGTCAGAAGTTTACATACACTCAATTAGTATTTGGTAGTATTGCCTTTAAATTGTTTAACTTGGGTCAAACATTTCGGGTAGCCTTCCACAAGCTTCCCACAATAAGTTGGGTGAATTTTGGCCCATTCCTCCTGACAGAGCTGGTGTAACTGAGTCAGGTTTGTAGGCCTCCTTGCTCGCACACGCTTTTTCAGTTCTGGCCACACATTTTCTATAGGTTTGAGGTCAGGACTTTGTGATGGCCACTCCAATACCTTGACTTTGTTGTCCTTAAGCCATTTTGCCACAACTTTGGAAGTATGCTTGGGGTCATTGTCCATTTGGAAGACCCATTTGCGACCAAGCTTTAACTTCCTGACTGATGTCTTGAGATGTTGCTTCAATATATCCACATAACTTTCCTTCCTCATGACGCCATCTATTTTGTGAAGTGCACCAGTCCCTCCTGCAGCAAAGCACCCCCACAGCATGATGCTGCCACCCCCATGCTTCACGGTTGGCATGGTGTTCTTCCGCTTGCAAGTCCCCCTTTTTTCCTCCAAACATAATGATTGGCCAAACAGTTCTATTTTTGTCTCATCAGACCAGAGGACATTTCTCCAAAAAGTACGATCTTTGTCCCCATGTGCAGTTGCAAACCGTAGTCTGGCTTTTTTATGGTGGTTTTGGAGCAGTGGCTTCTTCCTTGCTGAGCGGCCTTTCAGGTTATGTCGAAATAGGACTTGTTTTACTGTGGATATACAGTGAGGGAAAAAAGTATTTGATCCCCTGCTGATTTTGTACGTTTGCCAACTGACAAAGAAATGATCCGTCTATAATTTTAATGGTAGGTTTATTTGAACAGTGAGAGACAGAATAACAACAAAAAAATCCAGAAAGCGCATGTCAAAAATGTTATACATTAATTTGCATTCTAATGAGGGAAATAAGTATTTGACCCCCTCTCAATCAGAAATATTTCTGGCTCCCAGAAGTCTTTTATACAGGTAACGAGCTGAGATTAGGAGCACACTCTTAAAGGGAGTGCTCCTAATCTCAGTTTGTTACCTGTATAAAAGACACCTGTCCACAGAAGCAATCAATCAATCAGATTCCAAACTCTCCACCATGGCCAAGACCAAAGAGCTTTCTAAGGATGTCAGGGACAAGATTGTAGACCTACACAAGGCTGGAATGGGCTACAAGACCATCGCCAAGCAGCTTGGTGAGAAGGTGGTGCGATTATTCGCAAATGGAAGAAACACAAAATAACTGTCAATCTCCCTCGGCCTGGGGCTCCATGCAAGATCTCACCTCGTGGAGTTACAATGATCATGAGAACGGTGAGGAATCAGCCCAGAACTACACAGGAGGATCTTGTCAATGATCTCAAGGCAGCTGGGACCATAGTCACCAAGAAAACAATTGGTAACACACTACGCCGTGAAGGACTGAAATCCTGCAGCGCCCACAAGGTCCCCCTGCTCAAGAAAGCACATATACATGCCCGTCTGAAGTTTGCCAATGAACATCTGAATGATTCAGAGGAGAACTGGGTGAAAGTGTTGTGGTCAGATGAGACCAAAATGGAGCTCTTTGGCATCAACTCAACTCGCCGTGTTTGGAGGAGGAGAAATGCTGCCTATGACCACAAGAACACAATCCCCACCGTCAAACATGGAGGTGGAAACATTATGCCTTGGGGGTGTTTTTCTGCTAAGGGGACAGGACAACTTCACCGCATCAAAGGGACGATGGACGGGGCCATGTACCGTCGAATCTTGGGTGAGAACCTCCTTCCCTCAGCCAGGGCATTGAAAATGGGTCGTGGATTGGTTTTCCAGCATGACTATGACCCAAAACACATGGCCAAGGCAACAAAGGAGTGGCTCAAGAAGAAGCACATTAAGGTCCTGGAGTGGCCTAGCCAGTCTCCAGACCTTAATCCCATAGAAAATCTGTGGAGGGAGCTGAAGGTTTGAGTTGCCAAACGTCAGCCTCGAAACCTTAATGACTTGGAGAAGATCTGCAAAGAGGAGTGGGACAAAATCCCTCCTGAGATGTGTGCAAACCTAGTGGCCAACTACAAGAAACGTCTGACCTCTGTGATTGCCAACAAGGGTTTTTCCACCAAGTACTAAGTCATGTTTTGCAGAAGGGTCAAATACTTATTTCCATCATTAAAATGCAAATCAATTTCTAACATTTTTGACATGCGTTTTTCTGGATTTCTGTTGTAGTTATTCTGTCTTCACTGTTCAAATAAACCTACCATTAAAATTATAGACTGATAATTTCTTTGACAGTGGGCAAATGTACAAAATCAGCAGGGGATCAAATACTTTTTTCCCTCACTGTAGATAATTTTGTACCTGTTTCCTCCAGCATCTTCACAAGGTCCTTTGCTGTTGTTCTGGGATTGATTTGCACTTTTTGCACCAAAGTGACTCCCGAGTGGCGCAGTGGTCTAAGGCACTAGAGATCCTGGTTTGAATCCAGGCTCTGTTGCAGCCGGCCGCGACCGGGAGACCCATGGGCGGCGCACAATTGGTCCAGCGTCGTCCAAGGTAGGGGAGGGTTTGGCCGGCAGGGATGTGAGTTTGTTTCCCACGGGGGGCCAGTATGAAACATTGTTTTTTTTTTATGTATACATTCACTAACCGTAAGTCGCTCTGGATAAGAGTGTCTACTAAATGACTAAAATGTAAATGTAAGTACGTTCATCTCTAGGAGACAGAACACGTCTCCTTCCTGAGAGGTATGACGGCTGCGTGGTCCCATGGTGTTTTTACTTGCGTACTATTGTTTGTACAGATGAACGTGGTACCTTCAGGCATTTAGAATTTGCTCCCACGGATTAACCAGACTTGTGGAGGTCTACCATTTTCTTTCTGAGGTCTTGGCTGATTTCTTTTGATTTTCCCATGATGTCAAGCAAAGAGGCACTGAGTTTGAAGGTAGGCCTTGAAATACATCCACAGGTACACCTCCAATTGACTCAAATGATGTCAATTAGCCTATCAGAAGCTTCTAAAGCCATGATATCATTTTCTGGAATTTTCCAAGCTGTTTAAAGGCACAGTCAATTTAGTGTATGTAAACTTCTGACCCACTGGAATTGTGATACAGTGAATTATAAGTGAAATAATCTGTCTGTAAACAATTGTTGGAAAAATTACTTGTGTCATGCACAAAATAGATGTCCTAACCCACTTGCCAAAACTATAGTTTGAAAAACGAGTTTTAATGACTTCAACCTAAGTGTATGTAAACTTCCGACTTCAACTGTAAATTATGGGCTGAAAAAGGATATCATACTAATCCAAGATGGCATAGCATTGCGGTCATGTTTTCTGTAGTGTACTCATGTAAATAGCCTGTTTTTTGTGTGTTTTTTTTTGTATATATTTCTCAATTTCACTTTCCATCCTTTAACTAAACATACTTTCCTGTAACCCGCCTCACCCAATGTGGAATGGATTATATTATTTCTTCATACATTTTTATCCAGAACCTCTGGCTGAAACTAGCCAGCTAACTAGCTACTTGCTATTAGCCACCGTTAGCAATTTTCACCATTGTCCGTGGCCGTGGCCTGCACTACCTACCAGCCAGCTCTAGCCTGGACAATTATCGGCCAGTCTGCACAGTCTGCACATCGCGCTATCGAGCCAGAGCATATTGGAATTTCTGCCAGAATCACTGAATCACTGGACCTTAACACCGGATCATCGCAACTAGCTAGCTGCAACCGAATGGCTGTTGTCGTTGTTGGCTAATCACCACTAATCACCACTGTCCTGAAGCTATCCCAGTTAGCCTTGAGCTAGCCTCGAGCCAGGCCCATCTCCCGGCTATCTACCTCTCTGTCAACCGGACGTGACCTCCTAGTGTTGACATGGAGCCCCGCCGATCCATCACGACTGGTCTGCCGACGTAATCGTCTGATGTGGTTTCAACAGGCTTCCCGTTGCGACGACCACGAAGATCCATCTGCTAGCCCCGGCTCGCTAGCACACACAATCAACAGCCGTGCCTGTAGCGTAGCAGCCACTGAACTGCTCCCGGACTTACTTATTGCTGTTCACTGGACCTTATGATCACTCAGCTACACAGCTGATGCCTGCTGGACTGTTCCTTTATACGGTACCCCATCCTGTTGATCTGTTTAGCCTCAGCTCAAACTTCCGTCGCCATTACCAGCTGTTGTCTTAGCGCTCTCGAATAATACCTGTGACTGCTTTATGCCTATCTCCCATGTCAATATGCCTTGCCTATTGCTGTTTCGGTTAGTTCTAACTGTACTTTTTCAATGTAGAGCCCCCAGTCCTGCTCAACCTGTCTCAGATAGATCCTTTGTCCCACCCCCCACACACGCGGAGACCGGCTCAATCGGTGCCTCCAGTGATGCTATCTCTTTCATCCTTACCCCGCTTAGGTTTACCTCCACTGTACTCATATCCTTCCATATCCTTGTCTGTACATAATGCACTGAATCTATTCTACAACGCCCGGAAATCGGCCCCTTTTTCTTCTCTGTACCCAACGCACTAGAAGACCAGTTCTTAAAGCCTTTAGCCGTATCCTTATTCTACTCCTCCTCTGTTCCTCTGGTGATGTAGAGGTTAACCCAGGCCCTGTAGCCCCCAGTATCACTCCTGCTCCCCAGGCGCTATCATTTGTTGACTTCTGTAATCGCAAAAGCCTTGGTTTCTTGCATGTTAACATCAGAAGCCTCCTCCCTAAATTTGAGTTATTCACTGCGTTAGCACACTCAGCCAACCCTGATGTTCTAGCAGTGTCTGAATCCTGGCTTAGGAAGGCCACCAAAGATTTCTGAAATTTCCATTCCCAACTACAACATTTTCCGTCTAGATAGAACTGCCAAAGTGGGCGGAGTTGCAATCTACTGTAGAGATAGCCTGTAGAGCTCTATCATACTATCCAGGTCTGTGCCCAAACAGTTGGAGCTTCTACTTCTAAAAATCCACCTTTCCAGAAATAAGTCTCTCACAGTTGCCGCTTGCTACAGACCTCCCTCAGCCCCCAGCTGTGCCCTGAACACCATATGTGAATTGATTGGCCCCCATCTATCCTCAGAGTTCGTATTGCTTGGTGACCTAAACTGGGATATGCTTAACACCCCGGCCGTCCTACAATCTAAACTAGATGCCCTCAATCTCACACAAATTATCAAGGAACCTACCAGGTACAACCCTAAATCCGTTAACATGGGCACCCTCATAGATATCTCTTCAAAGGGGGTGACACTCTAGATCCAAACTGTTACAGACCTATATTCATCCAGCCCTGCCTTTCGAAAGTATTTGAAAGCCCAGTTAACAAACAGATCACCGACCATTTAGAATCCAACCCTACCTTCTCCGCTATGCAATCTGGTTTCCGAGCAGGTCATGGGTGTACCTCAGCCACGATCAAGGTCCTAAACGATATAATAACCGCGATCGATAAAAGACAGTACTGTGCAGCCCTCTTCATTGACCTGGCCAAGGCTTTTGACTCTGTCAATCACCGCATTCTTATTGGCAAACTAAATAGCCTTGGTTTCTCAAATGACTGCCTCGCCTGGTTCACCAACTACTTCTCAGATAAAGTTCAATGTGTCAAATCGGAGGGCCTGTTGTCTGGACCTCTGGCAGCCTCTATGGGGGTGCCACAGGGTTCAATTCTCGGGCCGACTCTATTCTCTGTGTATATCAATGATGTCGCTCTTGCTGCTGGTGACTCTCAGATCCACCTCTACGCAGACGACACCATTTTGTATACATTTGGCACTTCATTGGACACTGTGTTAACAAACCTCCAAACGAGCTTCAATGCCATACAACACTCCTTCCGTGGCCTTCAACTGCTCTTAAACACTAGTAAAACTAAATGCATGCTCTTCAATCGAACGCTGCTTGCACCCGCCTGCCCGACTAGAATCACTACTCTCGGCGGCTCGGACTTAGAATATGTGGACAGCTACAAATACCTAGGTCTCTGGTTAGACTGTAAACTCTCCTTCCAGACTCACATTAAGCATCTCCAATCCAAAGTTAAATCTAGAATCGGCTTCCTATTTCGCAACAAAGCCTCCTTCACTCATGCTGCTAAACATGCCCTCGTAAAAGTGACTATCCTACCGATCCTTGACTTCGGCGATGTCATTTACAAAATAGCTTCCAACACTCTACTCAGCAAATTGGATGTAGTCTATCACAGTGCCATCCGTTTGTCACCAAAGCCCCATATACTACCCACCATTGTGACCTGTACGCTCTCGTTGGCTGGCCCTCACTACATATTCGTTGCCAAACCCACTGGCTCCAGGTCATCTATAAATCCCTTCTAGGCAAATCCCCGCCTTATCTTAGCTCATTGGTCACCATAGCAACACCCACCCGTAGTATGCGTTCCAGCAGGTATATCTCACTGGTCATCCCCAAAGCCAACACCTCCTTTGGTCGCCATTCCTTCCAGTTCTCTGCTGCAAATGACTGGAATGAACTGCAAAAATGAAGCTGGAGACACTTATCTCCCTCACTAACTTTAAGCATCAGTTGTCAGAGCAGCTTACCGATCACTGCACCTGTACACAGCCCATCTGTAATTAGCCCACCCAACTACCTCATCCCCATATTGTTATTTACATTGTTATTTATTTTGCTCATTTGCACCCCAGTATCTCTATTTGCACATCATCTTCTGCACATCTATCACTCCAGTGTTAATACTAAATTATACTTGTAATTATTTTGCACTATGGCCTATTTATTGCCTTGCATCCATAACTTACTACATTTGCACACACTGTATATATATATTTTCTATTGTGTTATTGACTGTCTGTTTTGTTTATTCCATATGTAACTCTGTGTTGGTGTTGTTTTTTCCGCACTGCTTTGCTTTATCTTGGCCAGGTCGCAGTTGTAAATGAGAACTTGTTCTCAACTGGCTTACCTGGTTAAATAAAGGTGAAATAAAATAAATTAAAATAAAAGTCAGATGTTCACAGACAAGGGGTAGATACATTTGAGAAGTACAATCTCCAGAACTCTCAGTTTTACAATCACTTACAAGTAAGAAGTTATCTTACTGGGACCTAATAAAATGCTTAATGATATACATTCTTTAATTAGATATACATGTATAGCAAAGACATATAACAAGGTAAATGCCAAGAATGTGCTGGGGACACATATACAGAATTATCGAAAAAGAAACTAAAGATAAGAATATTACAGCGGTAACAAATTGGGAAGACGAGCTGCAAACCCAAGAGGACTGGGAGGATATATGTAGAAACACATCCAAGACAACCAACTCTCTAAACTGGAGGGAATACTCTTGGAAAATTCTGTAAGTCCTATAATACAATCAAAGTACAACTGTGACATCCCACCAAGTTACTAGCATAACTGTAGGGAGAGCATGGATAACCTCACCCACATACCACAGGAGGCTGCTGAGGGGAGAACGGCTCATAATAATGGCCGGAATGGAGCAAATGGAATTGCATCAAACACCTGGAAACCATGTGTTTCATGTATTTGATACTATTCTGCTCCAGTCATTACCACGAGCCCGTCTCCCCAATTAGGGTGCCACCAACCTCCTGTCCCACATACTGTATTCCTGCCCAGTCCTCTCAATACAAAGTATTGGATGATATGTTTGAACGCTCACATTCTCTAAATCCAGAACACATACTTCTGGGGAGAACCCCTCATGCACTGGTCCTCGAATCTGATAAGTAGCTCTTCAGAATTCTGAGAATAACAGCACTTAAACAGATGACTAGAAACTGGCGTTAACCTCTGGCACCACAAAGAAGCAATTGGAAAGAAACAATCAATGCAATCTATAGTATGGAAATTATAACTCATAGAATAAGAAACCAAATGACTCTATTTGGATACGATTATATATATATTTTAAACAGACATGATATTATGAAATATTTATAGGCCCTAACAGGAAATAAAATGTATGTTTTAAACGGACAGGTGTGGGAGGACACGTGAGTGTGCGTGAGTGTGTGAATGGGTGCATGTCAGTGAGTGTAGGAGTACAAGTACATGAGTGGGTGCGTGACTGCGTGTGTGGAGAGAGAGTAAAGGGGGAGAGTGTGCGTGTGTGGAGAGAGAGTAAAGGGGGAGAGTGTGCGTGTGTGGAGAGAGAGTAAAGGGGGAGAGTGTACGTGTGTGGAGAGAGAGTAAAGGGGGAGAGTGTGCGTGTGTGGAGAGAGAGTAAAGGGGGAGAGTGTGCGTGTGTGGAGAGAGAGTAAAAGGGGAGAGTGTGCGTGTGTGGAGAGAGAGTAAAGGGGGAGAGTGTGCGTGTGTGGAGAGAGAGTAAAGGGGGAGAGTGTGCGTGTGTGGAGAGAGAGTAAAGGGGGAGAGTGTGCGTGTGTGCATGTGTGTGTGAAAACAGATAGGGATGCCAGAATGCCAACAACACGCATGAGATATAACTGACAAAAAACAAATACATAAATGAAAACGATAATAGTTCAGATACATGTCCACTGCCCAAGCTAACGCCAATCCAAGCATAGCTTGCCTTTTGCTTTAGTATTAGTATTATTGTTGTGTTATTATTTCTTAGGGTCCACAATGACTTGTGCCAGAGTACCAATTATATTGTGTTATGAAATGCTGATTGTTGGCCTGTTTAGGTTATTTTATTTTCACACACACACACACACACACACACACACACACACACACACACACACACACACACACACACAGAGAGAGACAGACACACAGTATCCCAGATCCGTTCACATCAGCTGGTGCCATCTGACCTCTGTCTCTCTGGTCAGTAGAGTGAACAGTGTGTATTAGTTGTAACTTTCCCTCATCACGGTGGAAAACTCCCCTCAGCTTCAGGATTTATTTTCTCTGCTTTCTTTTAAAAGTTTTTAAAAGTTTTTTTGTGTCCTGTCATAATAAAGGTAGCAAAAAATGTAACCTTTGATCAGTAATTCCAAAGAGACTTCAGAGCAAGAGAAGAGGAGGATTGGGGAGCGGAGGGGAGAGGAGAGAAAAGGAGGGGAGGAGACGACAGGAGGAGGCAAGCAGGGCTGCCATGTGCCATTTTTACTATCTCCTGTTCAAAGGCAGCTAAGCCGCATCCCAAATGGCACCCTGGCACCCTATTCCCTATATATATTTGAAGTCGGAAGTTTACATACACTTAGGTTGGAGTCATTAAAACTCGTTTTTCAACCACTCCACAAATGTCTTGTTAACAAACTATAGTTTTGGCAAGTCGGTTAGGACATCTACTTTGTGCATGACACAAGTAATTTTTCCAACAATTGTTTACAGACAGATTATTTCACTTATAATTCACTGTATCACAATTCCAGTGGGTCAGAAGTTTACATACACTAAGTTGACTGTGCCTTTAAAAAGCTTGGAAAATTCCAGAAAATGATGTCATGCTTTAGAAGCTTCTGATAGGCTAATTGACATCATTTGAGTCAATTGGAGGTGTACCTGTGGATGTATTTCAAGGCTTACCTTCAAACTCAGTGCCTCTTTGCTTGACATCATGGGAAAATCAAAAGAAATCAGCCAAGACCTCAGAACATTTTTTGCAATTTCCAAATGCCTGAAGGTACCATGTTCATCTGTACAAACAATAGTACACAAGTATAAACACCATGGGACCACGCAGCCATCATACCGCTCAGGAAGGAGACACGTTCTGTCTCCTAGAGATGAACGTACTTTGGTGCGAAAAGTGCAAATCAATCCCAGAACAACAGCAAAGGACCTTGTGAAGATGCTGGAGGAAACAGATACAAATGTATCTATATCCACAGTAAAATGAGTCCTATATCGACATAACCTGAAAGGCCGCTCAGCAAGGAAGAAGCCACTGCTCCAAAACCGCCATAAAAAAGCCAGACTACGATTTGCAACTGCACTTGGGGACAAAGCTCGTACTTTTTGGAGAAATGTCCTCTGGTCTGATGAAACAAAAATATAACTGTTTGGCCATAATGACCATCGTTATGTTTGGAGGAAAAAGGGGTTTGCTTGCAAGCCGAAGAACACCATCCCAACCATGAAGCACAGGGGTGACAGCATCATGCTGTGGGGGTGCTTTGCTGCAGGAGGGACTGGTGCACTTCACAAAATAGATGACATCATGAGGAAGGAAAGTTATGTGGATATATTGAAGCAACATCTCAAGACATCAGTCAGGAAGTTAAAGCTTGGTCGCAAATGGGTCTTCCAAATGGACAATGACCCCAAGCATACTTCCAAAGTTGTGGCAAAATGGCTTAAGGACAACAAAGTCAAGGTATTGGAGTGGCCATCACAAAGACCTCAATCCCATAGAAAATGTGTGGGCAGAACTGAAAAAGTGTGTGCGAGCAAGGAGGCCTACAAACCTGACTCAGTTACACCAGATCTGTCAGGAGGAATGGGCCAAAATTCACCCAACTTATTGTGTGAAGCTTGTGGAAGGCTACCCGAAATGTTTGACCCAAGTTAAACAATTTAAAGGCAATGCTACCAAATACTAATTGAGTGTATGTAAACTTCTGACCCACTGGGAATGTGATGAAAGAAATAAAAGCTGAAATAAATCATTCTCTACTATTATTCTGACATTTCACATTCTTAAAATAAAGTGGTGATCCTAACTGACCTAAAACAGGGAATTTCTACTAGGATTAAATGTCAGGAATTGTGGAAAACTGAGTTTAAATGTAGTTGGCTAAGGTGTATGTAAACCTCCGACATTTGACCAGGGCTCATAGGGCTCTGGTCAAACTAGTGCATTATGAAGGGAATAGGATGCCATTTTGAACGCAGCCCTAGCATTCTGTAGTGAGACGACCAAGATGGGAGGGCCTTCTAAGGTAGAGTTAATCCCAGGCAACCAATAGAATCCGATAACAATTCTGCTACTTTTACAATGTAGTCAGTGTTCCCATAGCCATGATGACATATTTCCTTCCAACGTTTCGTGACGTTTTGCAGGGTCTTAGCTGTGATGGGTGGAGGTGGACTGAGGATCCTGCAGCTAGGGGTTCCTCTACAGTGGTTGTTTGTTGAGGAGATCTGATGCTGTCTGGGGAAGGGGTGGGGGTCTGTGCATCTACTGTTTGTTTCTTTGTTTGTTTGTTCCGGGACGTGGTCTAGGGCTGCCTCCCAAATGGCAGCATATGTTCTATATAGTGCACTCCTTCTGACTAGATCCCTATTGGCCCAGGTCAAAAGTAGTGCACTACATAGGGATGCCATTTTGAGCCGTGGTCTAGGTGTCTAGCTGTCTGCACTGCAGGACCTGTAGGTGGGGATCATACGTCTCCCTGGCAGAGAGGACAGCTACTATCCATCTCCAACCAGGCCTGATCTGGAGAATACTCTTTCCACTGCAACCAGGATTACCCATAAGCCCCTCATACCTGCAGCTCGCACGCCAACCCCACTCCTCCATGCGCCCCTCCCCTTCTCTCCCCATTCTCTCCCCCTCCACCCCTCCCTCCCTCATCGGAACGCCCGGCTCCAGGGATGCTCCCTCCTTGTCTCCCACAATCCTCCTCTCCTCCTTCTCTCCTTCTCTCCATCCCTCCACATGGACTTTCTCCTTCTCCCTCCTGTCTTTTACGGCCTCTGTTTTTTCCTTCTCTCTAACTCAAGGTCTTGCCAGGATACTTGCGTGACTGGAGGGAGTAAAAAAAAAGTTGCACAACCCACTGGCACGCGATCCCCCAAATCTATTTTTGGAACTTGTTCTTTCTCTTTTTTCTCTCTCTTCATTTGAAAACCCAAAAAAAAGCCACAGGGAGAAAAAACCAATAGTGGGCTGAAGGCGATCTGTTTCTCATTTGGCCAGGCCCCGCCCTCCCTGCCTCCTGTCCTGCCCTGCCACCCTCACAACCACAGCACTGTGGAGAGAGACAGAGGGAGGGAGAGAGGGGGAGGAGGGAGAGAGAGGGGGAGAAGAGGGTGGGGTGGAGGTGGAGGGAAGGAGGGAGGGAGAGAGAGGGGGAGAAGGGGGGAGAGAGACAGGGTGGTTGGGAAAAGAGGAGGTGTGTTTTTCCTGAACAACCACGGGCCAAACTCTGAGGCCGCATCTCAGGCCTTGTCACTTAGCAACCGGCCCAGCCTGCTTCTGGTTAGCCAGCAAGTTGCTAGTGTTTCAGGGCTCCTCCACACTGTGCGTGTGGGTTTGTGTGCGTGCATGTGTGTTTGTGTGTGTGTGTATAAGTGAGTTTCAGCCCTGCTCCACGCTCTGCTCTGTTTTTGTTTTGATTCCTTTCTCCCCCTTTTAACATTTGCCTTAAGTTAACCATGATGAAATTCCAGTGTTTGTGTTCCCCTTTTCATTGTTAATTCATTTCCATCAGGCGATGTTTGGTGGAGGCGGTCGGCACAGAGCTGCCGGAGACCTAACAAAGTACTAGAACAGTGATTTGTAGCTGTAACTGAACACAAGAAAGACTGTCTGCTTACTAAATATGCATTCAACAAACTGTAGAAGGGCCCTTTTCATTATAGTAGGTTCCCACGTGGCACCCTATTCCAGAGTGCACTGCTTTTACGATTTTGCACGCATATATTGTATACATACATTCAACAAATTGTATATAAAATAATACAAAATAAAAGTAACAAATAATTAAAGAGCAGCAGTAAAAATAACAATAGTGAGGCTATATACAGGGGGTACCGGTACCGAGTCAATATGCGGGGTCACTGGTTAGTCGAGGTAATTGAGGTAATATGTACATGTAGGTAGAGTTATTTAAGTGACTATGCATAGATAATAAACAGAGGGTAGCAGCAGCATAAAAGAGGGGTGGGGGGCAATGCAAATAGTCTGGGTAGCCATTTGATTAGATGTTCAGGAGTCTTATGGCTTGGGGGTAGAAGCTGTTTAGAAGCCTCTTGGACCTAGACTTGGCGCTCCGGTACCGCTTGCCATGCGGTAGCAGAGAGAACAGTCTATGACTAGGGTGGCTGGAGTTTTTGAAAATGTTTAGGGCCTTCCTCTGACACCGCCTGGTATAGAGGTCCTGGATGGCAGGAAGCTTGGCCCCAGTGATGTACTGGGCTGTACGCACTACCCTCTGTAATAATAATAATATGCCATTTAGCAGACGCTTTTATCCAAAGCGACTTACAGTCATGCGTGCATACATTTTTTTTGTGTATGGGTGGTCCCGGGGATCGAACCCACTACCTTGGCGTTACAAGCGCCGTGCTCTACCAGCTGAGCTACAGAGGACCACCCTATTAGTAGTGCCTTGCGGTCGGAGGCTGAGCAGTTACCATACCAGGCAGTGATGCAACCAGTCAGGATGCAACCAGTCAGGATACCCCATAATGTCAAAGCAAAAACAGGTTTTTAGAAATGTTTGCTAACTGAAATATCACATTTACAGTGGGGAAAAAAAGTATTTAGTCAGGCACCAATTGTGCAAGTTCTCCCACTTAAAAAGATGAGAGAGGCCTGTAATTTTCATCATAGGTACACGTCAACTATGACAGACAAATTGAGGAAAAAAAATCCAGAAAATCACATTGTAGGATTTTTTATGAATTTATTTGCAAATTATGGTGGAAAATAAGTATTTGGTCACCTACAAACAAGCAAGATTTCTGGCTCTCACAGACCTGTAACTTCTTCTTTAAGAGGCTCCTCTGTCCTCCACTCGTTACCTGTATTAATGACACCTGTTTGAACTTGTTATCAGTATAAAAGACACCTGTCCACAACCTCAAACAGTCACACTCCAAACTCCACTATGGCCAAGACCAAAGAGCTGTCAAAGGACACCAGGAACAAAATTGTAGACCTGCACCAGGCTGGGAAGACTGAATCTGTAATAGGTAAGCAGCTTGGTTTGAAGAAATCAACTGTGGGAGCAATTATTAGGAAATTGAAGACATACAAGACCACTGATAATCTCCCTCGATCTGGGGCTCCACGCAAGATCTCACCCCGTGGGGTCAAAATGATCACAAGAACGGTGAGCAAAAATCCCAGAACCACACGGGGGGACCTAGTGAATGACCTGCAGAGAGCTGGGACCAAAGTAACAAAGCCTACCATCAGTAACACACTACGCTGCCAGGGACTCAAATACTGCAGTGCCAGACGTGTACCCCTGCTTAAGCCAGTACATGTCCAGGCCCGTCTGAAGTTTGCTAGAGTGCATTTGGATGATCCAGAAGAGGATTGGGAGAATGTCATATGGTCAGATGAAACCAAAATAGAACTTTTTGGTAGAAACTCAACTCGTCGTGTTTGGAGGACAAAGAATGCTGAGTTGCATCCAAAGAACACCATACCTACTGTGAAGCATGGGGGTGGAAACATCATGCTTTGGGGCTGTTTTTCTGCAAAGGGACCAGGACGACTGATCCGTGTAAAGGAAAGAATGAATGGGGCCATGTATCGTGAGATTTTGAGTGAAAACCTCCTTCCATCAGCAAGGGCATTGAAGATGAAACGTGGCTGGGTCTTTCAGCATGACAATGATCCCAAACACACCGCCCGGGCAACGAAGGAGTGGCTTCGTAAGAAGCATTTCAAGGTCCTGGAGCGGCCTCGCCAGTCTCCAGATCTCAACCCCATAGAAAATCTTTGGAGGGAGTTGAAAGTCCGTGTTGCCCAGCGACAGCCCCAAAACATCACTGCTCTAGAGGAGATCTGCATGGAGGAATGGGCCAAAATACCAGCAACAGTGTGTGAAAACCTTGTGAAGACTTACAGAAAACGTTTGACCTGTGTCATTGCCAACAAAGGGTATATAACAAAGTATTGAGAAACTTTTGTTATTGACCAAATACTTATTTTCCACCATAATTTGCAAATAAATTCATAAAAAATCCTACAATGTGATTTTCTGGATTTTTTTTCCTCATTTTGTCTGTAATAGTTGACGTGTACCTATGATGAAAATTACAGGCCTCTCTCATCTTTTTAAGTGGGATAACTTGCACAATTGGTGACTGACTAAATACTTTTTTTCCCCACTGTACATAAGAATTCAGACCCTTTACTCAGTAATTTGTTGAAGCACCTTTGGCAGTGATTACAGCCTTGAGTCTTCTTGGGTATGACGCTACAAGCTTGGCACACCTGTATTTGGGGAGTTTCTCCCATTCTTCTCTGCAGATCCTCTCAAGCTCTGTCAGGATGGATGGGGAGCGTCGCTGCACAGCTATTTTCAGATCTCTCCAGAGACGTTCGATCGGGTTCAAGTCCGGGCTCTGGCTGGGCCACTCAATGACATTCAGAGACTTGTCCCGAAGCCACTCCTGCATTGTCTTGCATGTGTGCTTAGGGTTGTTGTCCTTTTGGAAGGTGACACTTCACCCCAGTCTGAGGTCCTGAGCACTCTGGAGCAGGTTTTCATCAAGGATCTCTCTGTACTTTGCTCCGTTCATCTTTCCCTCGATCCTGACTAATCTCCCAGTCCCTGCCGCTGAAAAACAGCCTGATGCTGCCACCACCATGCTTCACCGTAGGGATGGTGCCAGGTTTCCTCCAGACTTTACGTTTGGCATTCAGGCCAAAGAGTTCAATCTTGGTTTCATCAGACCAGAGAATCTTGTTTCTCATGGTCTGAGAGTCTTTAGGTTCTGTCTGGCCACTCTACCATAAAGGCCTGACTGGTGGAGTGCTGCAGAGATGGTTGTCCTTCTAGAAGGTTCTTCCATCTCCACAGTGGAACTCCGGAGCTCTGTCAGAGTGACCATCGGGTTCTTGGCCACCTCCCTGACCAAGGACCTTCTCCCCCGATTGCTCAGTTTGGCCGGGCGGCCAGCTCTAGGAAGAGTCTTGGTGGTTCCAAACTTCTTCCATTTAAGAATGATGGAGGCCACTGTGTTCTTGGGGACCTTCAATGCTGCAGAATTATTTTGGTACCCTTCCCCAGATCTGTGCCTCGACACAATCCTGTCTCGTGGGGCTCTACGGACAATTCCTTCGACCTCATGTCTTGGTTTTTGCTCTGACATGCACTGTCAACTGTGGGACCTTATATAGACAGGTGTGTGCCTTTCCAAATCATGTCCAATCAATTGAATTTACCACAGATGGACTCCAATCAAGTTGTAGAAACATCTCAAGGATGATCAATGGAAACAGGATGCACCTGAGCTAAATTTCGAGTCTCATAGCAAAGGGTCTGAATACATATGTAAAGGTATTTCTGTTTGTTATTTTTAAAACGTTTGCATAAATGTCTAAAAACCTGTTTTCGCTTTGTGTGTAGATGGATGAGGAAAATGTTTTATTTAATCCATTTTAGAATAAGGCTGTAACGTAACAAAATGTGGAAAAAGTCAAGGGGTCTGAATACTTTCCAAATGCACTGTATATAGGGGATAGGGTGCCATTTGGGACGCAGCCTAGTCAGTAGAGAAGCTACTGTTGTAGATTACAGTTGAAGAAGTAATTGTTTATGAAGGATTTTAGAGTGGTTACTATTACTGCTGACTGTTGTATGTTAGTGGTGGATGATGATGACTGTCAGTGTGTGTGTGTGTGTGTGTGTGTGTGTGTGCCAGATCAGCCTGTGTCGTCAGACAGTCGGACCTCTATGGTACGACTGGAAATAGAGATCCTTGTGGTCAGAGAGGATGATTGACAGCAGTGAACTGTTTGTGTGTTTGTGTGTGTGTGTGTGTGCGTGTGTGTGTGTGTGTGTGTGTGTGTGTGTGTGTGTGTGAACCGCTGCCCTGATGATGCAGTGTTTCACTGATCAGGGAAACGTGCAGATGAGGATGATGATCTTGATGATGATACTGTGAAGAGGCTGTTTTTTTTAAACCACCATTCCTTCAACTGGCAGACAGGCCAACAAGCCAAAACAAAGGAGGAGTCCCTCCTCCTAGCATTGGAAGTCAATGAGCTGTGTGTTTATACATCCTGGTTTGGTTATCACAGCCTGCTTCCATGCATACAAATAAGACTGTGTATTTATTTACCCAAGCCTAATTAACTATCTTAGTTTCCATCAGTGGTGTCACAAGTTCATATACACTCATATACCAGCAAAAAATAAACAAGTATGTTATTTAGATAGTTTGACGTTTGAGGCTAGGAAAGTCTGACTTCTTCACTGCAATGGTATATTATTAACCAACTGTCTTCTGTTGTAGGCCTATTATTTGTCTCCTATAATCAACTGTCTTCTGTTGTAGACCTATTATTTGTCTTCTATAATCAACTGTCTTCTGTTGTAGACCTATTATTTGTCTTCTATAATCAACTGTCTTCTGTTGTAGGCCTATTATTTGTCTTCTATAATCAACTGTCTTCTGTTGTAGGCCTATTATTTATCTTCTATAATCAACTGTCTTCTGTTTTAGGCCTATTATTTGTCTTCTATAATCAACTGTCTTCTGTTGTAGGCCTATTATTTATCTTCTATAATTAACTGTCTTCTGTTGTAGACCTATTATTTGTCTCCTATAATCAACTGTCTTTTGTTGTAGACCTATTATTTGTCTTCTATAATCAACTGTCTTCTGTTGTAGGCCTATTATTTATCTTCTATAATCAACTGTCTTCTGTTGTAGGCCTATTATTTATATTCTATAATCAACTGTCTTCTGTTGTAGACCTATTATTTGTCTTCTATAATCAACTGTCTTCTGTTGTAGGCCTATTATTTATCTTCTATAATCAACTGTCTTCTGTTGTAGGCCTATTATTTATCTTCTATAATCAACTGTCTTCTGTTGTAGACCTATTATTTGTCTCCTATAATCAACTGTCTTCTGTTGTAGACCTATTATTTGTCTTCTATAATCAACGGTCTTCTGTTGTAGGCCTATTTATCTTCTATAATCAACTGTCTTCTGTTGTAGACCTATTATTTGTCTTCTATAATCAACTGTCTTCTGTTGTAGGCCTATTATGTATCTTCTATAATCAACTGTCTTCTGTTGTAGGCCTATTATTTGTCTTCTATAACCAATTGTCTTCTGTTGTAGGCCTATTATTTGTCTTCTATAATCAACTGTCTTCTGTTGTAGACCTATTATTTGTCTTCTATAACCAACTGTCTTCTGTTGTAGACCTATTATTTGTCTTCTATTATCAACTGTCTTCTGTTGTAGGCCTATTATTTGTCTTCTATAATCAACTGTCTTCTGTTTTAGGCCTATTATTTGTCTTCTATAATCAACTGTCTTCTGTTTTAGGCCTATTATTTGTCTTCTATAATCAACTGTCTTCTGTTGTAGGCCTATTATTTGTCTTCTTTAATCAACTGTCTTCTGTTGTAGACCTATTATTTGTCTTCTATAATCAACTGTCTTCTGTTTTAGGCCTATTATTTGTCTTCTATAATCAACTGTCTTCTGTTTTAGGCCTATTATTTGTCTTCTATAATCAACTGTCTTCTGTTGTAGGCCTATTATTTGTCTTCTTTAATCAACTGTCTTCTGTTGTAGACCTATTATTTGTCTTCTATAATCAACTGTCTTCTGTTTTAGGCCTATTATTTGTCTTCTATAATCAACTGTCTTCTGTTTTAGGCCTATTATTTGTCTTCTATAACCAATTGTCTTCTGTTGTAGGCCTATTATTTGTCTTCTATAACCAACTGTCTTCTGTTGTAGACCTATTATTTGTCTCCTATAATCAACTGTCTTCTGTTGTAGGCCTATTATACTTGACATGCTGCCACGTGCAAGTGAGGTGAGATGCAAGAGTACAGCTTGACTGCAGTAGTATAGTGTTGTTCTGTAGGGACAATAACTGTTCCCACCCCTGTACACTTATCAATCATTCTCTATGCCAAAACAACACATAAATAATAGAAGAAATGTCCTGATGTTTTCAGTGTTTTAACCTCTTAGACGAACACTGGGGTTTTGAATATCCCAAAAAATAAGTTGTTTTATTGTCACGTTGTTTTCCTTGAGTAGCTACCATGTTGATGTGACCTTGCTAGTGAGAGCTGGGGTTATTTTCTTTAGTTCGGTATCTCAATGGGACTCTGGCTCTCGTATTGGGAAGGGCCCTCATTCCTCGCAGGGCTGCAGTGAGAGCAGGATTGATGGAGTGAACAAGGATGGCTTCCAGCTCCACTCTACGACATGGTGAAATACAGAGAAGGAAAGAGAGAAGGATTGTTTTGTTCTCTTTTTTTGTTTAAATTGGAGTAGCCTCACACAGGCTGAGAGAATAGAGGATATTAGACACTGAAGTTCCCTTCCTTTTTTTCTTTATTTCTGTCTGTCTGTCGGTCTGTCCATTGGTTGGTCTGTCTGTCGGTTGGTCTGTCCGTTGGTTTGTCTGTCTGTCTGTTGGTCAGTTGGTCTGTCTGTCTTTTGATCTGTCAGTCTTTTGGTGTGTTGGTTAGCTTGGCAAGCTAGCCAGGAAATTATAATCCTCCTCCTCCCTGCAGTCTGTTGCCAGGTGCTAAAGGAAAGGGCTTAGCTACTAGGTCCTCACAGTAGAATAGACCTTTTATTATTTCCACCTTTCATCTCTTTTCCAGGTGGGTGTTGTCAGCACAGTCCAGCAGGTAGCTCAGCCAATCACCACTCAACACCTGTATCCATATATATCTCATCAACCCTGTCCAACCTAGACTCTATCACTCTGTGCTCTATTACTACTGTACTGTGTCCCAAATGGCACCCTATCCCCTATATAGTGCACTACTTTTGACCAGAGCTCTAAGGGCCCTACTTATGTTTAGCAAAGTGACAAATATGAAAAGCCCAAGGGATGAGGAGTCATGTCCATCCCTCTATCCCATCAGTAATATCCATTCATAATAGTGATCAAGTAAAATGTCATAAAACCAAAAAACATTCCTTACCCCAGGATACTTCAACTTGTGACTTTCCGGGAGAATAAAGAAAAAGGAGCACTATGTTGCCGGGTAGATCTGATAGATTTATTGACGGGATGAATAAACAATAGGCTTACGTTTCGGCATGGCAGTAAGTAAAAATCCCTCTCGAATTGGCACTAATCTGCTGGCAACATGCGCTGTGCACAGCACCTCAACGTGCACTGTTCATGGTCATGCCATCTCCAGAAGATCAATGTGATGTTAATATGTTGGTGAAACCCAACCCAGGGTGAGACGAAACAACTGTGTGTGTGCATACGTGTTTGTGTGTGTGGTGAGTGTGAGTCTGTGGTTCAGGATTGATTAGGCTGCTATTTAGACATTTCTCTTGGCCATCGTGACATTGTGAAAACACTGAAACATAAGATGATATAGTGAGACTGGAACAATGGTGGAGAGCAGAGCAGCTAGCTGTCTGGTGTTTGTTTGAGAAGCGTGACAGGCAGGCCTGAACCCAACGGCTCGCTAGCCTGGCCAGCTTGGCAGGAAGTTATAATCTGGACCCTTTGGGATTCTGTGACTCGCTACCTGAGAGAGAGAGAGAGAGAGAGAGACAGAGAGAGAGAGGGACAGAGAGAGGGGGGGGGGACAGAGAGAGGGACAGAGAGAGCGAGAGAGAGAGCGAGAAACAGACAGAGAGAGAGAGAGAGAAATAGAGGAAGATGAGGAGAGAAAGAGTGAAAAATAAAGAAATATGATCTTTTGCGAAAATTCCTAATTAGCTTTCCAAACATCTGCTGATAGTTGCAGTCATCAGGCATTGGTGATGTAGCAGAGAGGAAATGGATTGGTATTTGACCTGACCTGAGGAGATTTCTAAATGTTAGTCTAACAGAATTTCCTTTTAAGGCCAGGGTTAAAATTGTTGGTGTGTTTTCTCTGTTGATGGCAGAGAGAGAGAGAGAGAGAGAGAGAGAGAGAGAGAGAGAGAGAGAGAGAGAGAGAGAGAGAGAGAGAGAGAGAGAGAGAGAGAGAGAGAGAGAGAGAGAGAGAGAGAGAGAGAGAGAGAGAGAGGGTTCTCTCCTGGTTGCTGAGTTTCCCCTGCAGAAGGATGAGAAAAGTAGATGTAATGGTCAAAAATAGTGCACTATATAGGGAATAGGGTGCCCTTTGCGACAAAACTAAAGTATTTAACAATGGTAACTAGAAAGGTACTTACCATGTTGTGATGATCCTTGCTGAAGTGTGTACAATAGATTCACTCATCTCCATTGAGGATATATTATAGGATGTACAGTAATCAAGGGTTTTTCTTCATTTTTACTATTTTCTACATTGTAGAATAATAGTGAAGACATCAAAACTATGAAGTAACACATATGGAATCATGTAGTAACCAAAAAAGTGTTAAACAAATCAAAATATATTTTATATTTGAGATTCTTCAAATAGCCACCCTTTGCCTTGATGACAGCTTTTCACACTCTTGGCATTCTCTCAACCAAAGACACGGCGGTTAGAACCAAAAATCTCAAATTTGGACTCCAGACCAAAGGACACATTTCCACCGGTCTAATGTCCATTGCTCGTGTTTTTTGGCCCAATCAGGTCTCTTCTTATTATTGGTGTCCTTTAGTAGTGGTTTCTTTGCAGCAATTCGACCATGAAGGCTTGATTCACACAGTCCCCTCTGAACAGTTGATGTTGAGATGTGTCTGTTACTTGAACTCTGTGAAGCATTTATTTGGGCTGCAATTTCTGAGGCTGGTAACTCTAATGAACTTATCCTCTGCAGCAGAGGTAACTCTGGGTCTTCCATTCCTGTGGCGGTCCTCAAGAGAGCCAGTTTCATCATAGCGCTTGATGGTTTTTGCGACTGCACTTGAAGAAACTTTCAAAGTTCTTGAAATGTTCCGTATTGACTGACCTTCATGTCTTAAAGTAATGATGGACTGTCATTTCTCTTTGCTTATTTGAGCTGTTCTTGCCATAATATGGACTTGGTCTTTTACCAAATAGGGCTATCTTCTGTATACCTTGTCACAACACAACTGATTGGCTCAAACGCATTAAGAAGGAAAGAAATTCCACAAATTAACTTTTACGAAGGCACACCTGTTAATTGAAATGCATTCCAGGTGACTACCTCATGAAGCTAGTTGAGAGAATGCCAAGCGTGTGCAAAGCTGTCATCAAGGCAAAGGGTGGCTATTTTAAGATTTGTTTAACACTTTTTTGATTACTACATGATTCCATATGTGTTATTTCATAGTTTTGATGTCTTCACTATTACTCTACAATGTAAAAAATAGTAAAAATAAAGAAAAACCCTTGAATGAGTATGTGTGTCCAAAATTTTGACTGGTAGTGTATGTTATATTGGGAAAATATGGAGGAGCTTACCAAACATTCATCCTGTGGCACACCATGCTAGGATTGGAGGCAGGTGAGAGGAGATGTGGGATACACTCCCTGTCACTCTGGATGTTTCCCAAATGGTACTATTTTCCTATGGTGCACTACTTTTGACCAGGGCCCTGGTCAAAGGTAGGGAACTATATAGGGAATAGGGTGCCATTTGGGACGCAGACATTGAGTTAAAACGTTACCATATGGGGAGGTGTATTTGGAAACAGACACACTTAAAATGTCTGTAATCAGTTAATAACACTTAACATTTATGTAATCAAATGTTACTGCTCACATCCTGTTGAATAGCTATGAGGATGTTTAAATAAGACTTCAGGTTTTAAAAACATTACAGTTCAACCAATTAGACCAACTCGATCCAAAATAGCTTTATCATAGGGATTTTTCTTCACCCTCTTCTCAACCACTTCTGAAATGGTAAAACTCCTATCCTAATGTTATAGTTCTAACAGAAATGTGTGTAATACCAGCAGTACTGTGTGCTCGGCTCCATCTTCTCCTGTGGGGCAGTTCTGTGGTTATTCCTCCCAGCTACAGGATCTCTTGGCTGGGCTGCTGACTCTTGGCTGTAGACTGCTCCTAGCTGCCTGGGAAAGAATGTGTATGAGGGTGGGATTACGGTCTAGTGATGGAGGTGTTAGAAGAAGGCTTGCCCTGGTCTCTGGTCTGGTCTGATGGTCCTCTCCTCTCTAGGAGCCTAACAGGCCTATGAATGATAAATCCCTTGCTTGTATCCCAAATGGCACCCTATTTCCTACATAGTGTCCTGAGTGGCGCAGTGGTCTAAGGCACTGCATCGCAGTGCTAGCTGTGCCACTAGAGATCCTGGTTCTAATCCAGGCTCTGTCGTAGCCGGCCGCGACCGGGAGACCCATGGGGCGGCGCACAAATGGCCCAGCGTCGTCCAGGGTAGGGGAGGGAATGGCCTGCAGGGATGTAGCTCAGTTGGTAGAGCATGGCGTTTGCAACGCCAGGGTTGTGGGTTCGATTCCCACGGGGGGTATGAAAAATGAAATAAATAAATAATGTATGCACTCACTAACTTTAAGTCGCTCTGGATAAGAGCGTCTGCTAAATGATGTAAATGTAAATATAGTGCACTACTTTTGACCAGATCCCTATGGTGGTGGCTAAGCTGTAGTATGCGGATCTTAGGCTACTGTAGGCGGTTGGCATGGTTACTGTAGGAATTGGCTAGGCTACTGTAGCTAGGCATAGTTGGCGTGGTTACAGTAATCTCCAGTGCTGGTCCAACCTTGCTGCTGTTTGTGAGAACAGTAATTTAGAGATCAGGTCGGATAGAGTGGAGCTGGAGCTACAGTAGGAGCCGCAGCAAGATGGATGTTCCCTCTTAACAGTGGGGTTTCTGAGAAACTGGCCGGCTTCACATCACATCAGCACCATGGCCAATGTCTGAGTCAGGAGCAGGAAACACCATCTCCATCTCAATCTGCGTCCCAAATGGCACCCTATTCCCTAAACATTGCACTACTTTTGACCAGAGCACTATGGGCACTAAACAGGGAATAGGGTGCCACTTGGGATGCACCTGTCTGTTAGGGCCCTGCTACCAGGGACTCTCCCAACTTTCTCACAAGAAACTCACAGCGTTTCAACATTTATTTGAATCTTTTGGAATTTCTCTTTGGGAAAAAGGAGCAGTGTTTTGCTGGCTGAACGGATGGTAAGTCTCCCTGGCAGGCTCTCAGAGGGTATAGGGCCGATACCTTTGGGAGAAAAATGCATATAAACCTTAATGGTAAATCCATGTGATGTACAAAGAGCTGGTTTATACTTCACATGAGTTTCCATGCTAAAGTGAAGAGGTAAAGTTAGCAGGACCGCTGGGAATAACATTACATCTTATTCAGCACTCTCTCACTACTTTATTGTACATAGAACTCTTCAATACATGTTTCTAACACAATATGCTATAGGTTACCTAGCCTATGAAGAAGACACACTATTAGTGCATCTCATATGCAAGGTATAATGACAGTTTTTCATGTACCTACCATGAGATGTACAGTATATGAGATGTCTTCCCATGAGAGGTCTTCCATTATACTGTAAATCTACAAAATCATAGTTTTTTTTCAGCTGGAGCTGAATGTCACAGAACACATTTTTCCTGTTTTACAATGTATTGTTCCTATCCTTGCCTTGGGATGGTTTTTCAAACTCATATGACACATCAGAGTCAAATCTAGAACTTACTATGGATACAGCACAAACCGACTTAAGCTTACTGGACTGACCAAGAAAAGCATTCGTCTGACTGAGACCCTAGTTTCTCCCTACAAACCTTCACTGTGAGGCCGGAGGAATGTCGGTGGTTTCAGTGAAGACAAATGAATACAGAGTCCAGGTGTTAAGAACACAATAGTGGGTACAGTAAGAGTTAGCCTGCATCCAAAATGGAACCCTATTCCCTATACAGTGCCCTATAGGTCCTGGTCAAAAGTAGTGCACTATATAGGGAATAGAGTGCCATTTGGGACGCCCCTTAAGAGTTGGCCTCTGGGCTTCAGAGCAGTTTCAACCAGCCAGACAGGTGATTGATGGAGCCCAGGGCCCATACAGGGTAGGTAGGCCTAAGTCTCAAATGGAACCCTATTTTCTATATAGTGCACTACTTTTGATCAGAGTTGACCAGGGCCAATAGGGTGCTGGTCAAAAGTAGTGCACTACAGTAAATAGGGAATATGGGGGGCATTTTGGAGGTAGATTAGGTTGTATAGAGCAGTTGGTCCTGCCTCAGAAACAGCTTAGGCGCCGTAGAGGGTTCTACCTGACAGCTCAATGGACTCTTTTCATACTCCGTAGTGCATAGTGTTACAGTGCATTCGGAAAGTATTCAGACCCCTTGACTTTTTCCACATTTTGTTACATTACAGCCTTATTCTAAAATGTATTTAATTGTTTTTTCCCCTCATCAATCTAAACACAATACCCCCTAACGACAAAGCAAAAACAGAATTTTGGCAAAATTATTACAAATAAAAAACGTCCTTACATTTACATAAGTATTCAGACCCTTAACTCAGTACTTTGTTGAAGCACCTTTGGCAGCGACTGGGCCACTCAAGGAGATTCAGAGACTTGTCCCGAAGCCACTCCTGCATTGTCTTGGCTGTGTGCTTAGGCTCATTGTCCTGTTGGAAGGTGAACATTCGCCCCAGTCTGAGGTCCTGAATGCTCTGGAGCAGGTTTTCATCAAGGATCTCTCTGTACTTTGCTCTGTTCATCTTTCCCTCAACCCTGACAACTCCCCCAGTCCCTGCCGCTAAAAAACATCCCCACAGCCTGATGCTGCCACCACCATGCTTCACAGTAGGGATGGTGCCAGGTTTCCTCCAGACGTGACGCTTGGCATTCAGGCCAAAGAGTTCAATCTTGGTTTCATCAGACCAGAGAATCTTGTTTCTCATGGTCTGAGAGTCTTTAGGTGCCTTTTGGCAAACTCCAAGCGGGCTGTCATGTGCCTTTTATTGAGGAGTGGCTTCCGTCTGGCCACTCTACCATAAAGGCCTTATTGGTGGAGTGCTACAGAGATGGTTGTCCTTCTGGAAGGTTCTCCCATCTCCACAGAGGAACTCTGGAGCACTATCAGAGTGACCATCGGGTTCTTGGTCACCTCACTCACCTAGGCCCTTCTCCCCCGATTGCTCAGTTTGTCCGGGAGGTCCCCCACTGTGTTCTTGGGGACCTTCAATGCTGCAGAATTGTTTTTGTACTCTTCCCCAGATCTGTGCCTCGACACAATCTTGTCTCGGCGCTCTACAGATAATTTTTTCGACCTCATAGCTTGGTGTTTGCTCTGACATGCACTGTCAACTGTGGGACCTTATATAGACAGGTGTGTGCCTTTCCAAATCATATCCAATCAATTGAATTTACCACAAGTGGACTCCAATCAAGTTGTAGAAACATCTCAAGGATGATCAATGGAAACAGGATGCACCTGATCTCAATTTCGAGTCTCATAGGGTCTGAATACTTATGTATTACATTTGCAAACATTTCTAAATACCTATTTTTGCTTTGTCTTTATAGGGTATTGTGTGTAGATTGATGAGGAAAACATTTCATTTCATTGGTTTTAGAATAAGGCTGTAACGTAACAACATTTGGAAAAAGTCAAAGGGTCTGAATACTTTCCGAAGGCACTGTATGTGTCATGTCTACATCCCAAATGGTACCCTTCAGTATTCCCTATATAGTGCACTACTTTCGACCAGAGGCCCTGGTCAAAAGTAGTACAATATATACGGAACAGGGTGCCATTTGGGACACAGACCCTGTTTTATGTGTTATATTTAGTCAGCCATAGTGCATAGTGTAATGTGTTATGTGTTATACAGTACATGCCTCGTTCAGCGTTTTGGGCCGATGATGAAGTGAAGACAGCCACTCCATCACACGTGAACCCATGAACATAGTGTACTAGCTACTAGCAGACATACAGGCCAGACTCACCATACTGTGTCTGCATCCCAAATGGCTCCCTATATTCCCTATATAGTGCACTACTTTTGACCAGAGGTCTATGGGAGTGGACATTTCGTTTCACTGTACAGTACTTTACATGCTCAGTACATAATGTGGGCAGTATTTTACTAGTGGTCTTTGTGACTGTTTTTTCCACTCCACTCAAAAGTCTCTCCTCAGCACTCACACTGTAGGATGTACAGATGTAGGATCTTCATTTGATCACTCTTTTGATGCTGAGAATTTTCCTACACAGCATGAAATGCAAACTTGTATTTGAGTTTTCAAAAGGCTTCTAAAGTTTGTAATTTCCACTTTGAAATTTCAGACTTGATTTGCCCTGACAAAAAATTGATCAACCCCTACAACAATGTCCATTAATTATAACCCACATAATAATTCACATTTCCTGTTGCTGCAGGATTATTTTCCTGCTGTAGCAAACTGGCTCAAATTAAGATCCTGCATCTGTAGATATCCTAGGATGGGTGTGTTGTACAGCTAATAGAAAACAGTAGTGCCATTTGGGACGCAGTCCAAAGGATGTAGAGAATGTGGGATAAAAGACCATAGAGCAACAGTTGGTATTGTAACTCTGACTTCTCTTTTCCATCCCTGAGAGAGATACCTGTGGGTTGGGGTTGGAAACAGGTCCGGCTTTGTGGTGGATATAGTTTGGACAAGCAGAATTCCTGGACATATTTGAGTCCATTCATGATGTGAGCAGGCCACAGGCAGACGAGAAGGGAAAATAACCCAGAGATCTCAGCTAGAGTTGAGACAGACTAGGTGAGACCAGGGTTGTATTGTGAGTGTGTTTGTTAAGGACAAAACAGACCATGCCGACGAACGGTTAAAAGCAGCATAGTAGCTGTCGTGCTGCCACAGAACATCGGCCATCATTTTCTGTTAATTTCCTAATGATTATATGTGTTGAATCAGAACAGAAACTTTATAGGAGCAGCGCTGACTGGTGGTCTAACTATCATTAAACCACCGCAGAACCTTTTGTTCCCGGTCTGATAAAGGAAATAGTTTAATGACTACCATAATAATAGTCCTGTAGTTTCATGACTACCCTAACAATTGTCCGTCTGTAGTTTCAATGACACTTTAACAATAGTCCTGTAGTTTAATGACCACTTTACCATAATAATAGTCCTGTAGTTTCATGACTACCCTAACAATAGTCCGTCTGTAGTTTCATGACCACTTTACCATAACAATATTCCTGTAGTTTAATGACCACTTTACCATAACAATAGTCCTGTAGTTTAATGACCACTTTACCATAACAATAGTCCTGTAGTTTCATGACTGCTGTAGCATAACAATAGTCCTGTAGTTTCATGATTACTTTACCATAACAATAGTCCTGTAGTTTCATGATTACTTTACCATAACAATAGTCCTGTAGTTTCATGATTACTTTACCATAACAATAGTCCTGTAGTTTCATGACTGCTGTAGCATAACAATAGTCCTGTAGTTTCATGATTACTTTACCATAACAATAGTCCTGTAGTTTCATGATTACTTTACCATAACAATAGTCCTGTAGTTTAATGACCACTTTACCATAACAATAGTCATGTAGTTTCATGACTGCTGTAGCATAACAATAGTCCTGTAGTTTCATGACCACTTTACCATAACAATATTCCTGTAGTTTCATGATTACTTTATCATAACAATAGTCCTGTAGGTTCGTGACTACTGTACCATAATAGTTATGCTGTAGTTTCATGATATATAGCATCTATATACATTTTTGTGCGGGAAATCAGTCAGGGTCAAAACGTATTGTTAAGAGTTAGAATATTAGAAATACACAACGTGCAATTTCGCCATTTGGTTGTCCATCAGCAGTTTTTCTCTTGCTATGTCAGTCAATGACAGTCACTCAATTAGCCCATGTCAGCTAAACATTTTTAGATTGGTAAATTAGTCTAGCCAGCTATCCAAACTTGTAGTAATCATGGTTGAATTATCAACCGGGTAAGAAGGGCACGTGCCCAGGGGCCCTGACTTCCAGGGGGCCCCCATTGATTTTGTTAGTCACTCTCACAATGTGTAGAATTGCTCGAAATTAGCTGTAAAACTGCTCCTGTTTCTCTCCGCACCATGGCTGTAACGTATACGCCGGGAGTCAGGAAACAGGTGCAGAAGGTGATTTTAGCAAATGAACAAACATGAGGATCGTACATAACGTGAGAGAAAACAACAACACCTAGTGACTGAAGACAACTGAGGGCTAAATAAAGGAAAAAATGATGAGCAGGTGTGCGCAAAGTGGGTTGACAGGACCGGTGGTTAGTAGACCGTTGACGTCGAGCGCCGGAGGGAGGGAGCAGGAGTAGGCGTAACAATGGCAAAATTAGTAGAATTGCATGCAATTAGTTGAAAAATGCAAAATATTCTCTCCGTCCCATGGCAAAATGTGTAGAATTGCAGCAAACTTGCTTTAAAACTGCAACATTTTCTCTGTGCCCACGGCAAAATCTGTAGAATTGCAGGAAATTGCACAAAAAATGTGCTTAGGGTCCCCAAAAGGCTAGGGCAGGCCCTGTCAATCATCACAGACACACACTAGCCTGGAAGCGTTTTGAGGCCTTTTCTATATATAAATATTTATTTGTACCCAAGAGAGTGTTGTCTGAATGTCTGCACCTTCCTCTCACGCTGGCTCCTCTAGTACAGTGGTTGGTTGGGTTCAGACCTGGGTTAAAATACTAATTGAAATCTTTCAAATACTTTGTGCGTTTGTTTTAGTCTTCCTGGAGTGCCAGATGGGCAGGGTGTGCAATTCCGGGGCAATTCTATTGATCCATTAAGCCAGGCAAGCTCAATCAAGCACAGGTAAAGTATTTGAAAATATTTTTAAATAGTATTTGAACCCAGGTCTGGTTGGGTTAGAATCAGGTGGAGGGGTTATTGGGATCTTTTTCCACAAGGAGATGTTTAAATGTGGCTTTCAGAGCAGAGATTGACAACACTTCTCCTGTTTCCTCTCTCTAATCACCTCAGCTTCAGACTCAGCTTCAGACACATTAACTCTGGCTGAGTCACACATGGCACCCATAGGGCTCTGGTCAAAAGTAATGCACTATATAGGGTGCCATTTGGGACGCACACACTGTTTGGTTAATGGCTCTGCAGGTAGACAGTCCCATCTATTAGCCTGTTGGCTATTTCCATTCATATCAGGAGAAAAACTTTCCAACAAAACAATAGTTGTTGACCACTGAGTGAGAAACATGCCTGCTTGAAAAACGTTCACACAAAGAATGTAAACTGAAAGAATGAAAATGTCATGAACGCACCATGCACTCCGGTTTTGCACAAGTTTTCTTACTACTGTTTTGAAAGTTTATTCGGAGAGGTTATTTCCATGCAGTGTTTCTCATGAGTTTTGTTGCGTAGTATTTTCAGAGTTTTGTAATGTTTTCATAATCATGTTGGAGTCCCTTGGAGATCATAAGCGAGATGCAGGTGACAGCGGCCCAGTGAACCCTGTAACAGAGTGCACCATGGGTAACCTGAGCCCAGAACCATGGCCTGGTCTCTCAGCGTACTCAGTGGGAATGCACTTTGGTGAACTCATTATTTTGGCAGGTGTCGCAAGTGTGATATGAACTGAGCAAGAATAACTTGTGGAATGTGGTTGATAGAAAGGTGCAGAATGTAGTACAGACTGTACTCGTTTGCTTTACATATTGTCCTGTATTTTGTTCTTCCTGTGGACTTGTTTCAATTATGCCTCTTTGGGAGCTATTCACACAACAAGGCAATGACTGTAACTACCACGTTATATTCTGATAAGGCAATATAACTTGGGAAGTTTACTAATGAAACCGCATATCCTGAGGCCATATTTATTATAGCTGGGGACTTTAATAAAGGGAATCTGATCAACACATCTTCTGTGCTACTTGCGCATTGAACATTGCTACTCCCCCTTCGGGGACGGCTACAAGGCCCTCCCCCGACCTCCCTTTCGGTAAATCAGATCACGCCTCCATTTTGCTCCTCCCCTAAAGGCAGACATTTAAACAGGAAGTACCCATGGTAAGGACTGTTCATCGTTGATCTGACCAATCGGAATCTATTCTTCAAGATTGTTTTGATCACACGGACCCGGAAATGTTCTGGGTTGCCTCTGAGAATAGTATTGACGTATACACTGAATCGGTGACTGAGTTCATCAGGAAGTGCATAGAGGATGTTTCTCCCACTGTGATGATTAGAACTTTTCCAAACCTAAAACCGTGGATAGATGGCAGCATTTGCACAAAACTGAAAGCGTGAACCACCACATTTATCCACGGCAAGATGACTGGGAACTTGGACGTGTACAAACAGACCAGCTATGACCTCCGTAAGGCAATCAAAGAGGCAAAACGACAGTACAGGGACAAAGTGGAGTCGCAATTCAACGGCTCAAACACGAGACATATGTGGCAGGGACTCCAGACAATCACAGATTATAAGAGGAAAGCCAGCCATGTCACGGACACCGACGCCTCGCCTCCTGGACAAGCTTAACACCTTCTTTGCCCACTTTGAGGAAAACACAGAGCCACCGATGTGGCCCACCGCCGCTCACAAGGACTGTGAGCGCTTGTTCTCCGTGGCCGACGTAAGTAAAATACTTAAGTGTGTTACCCTCACAAGGCAGCCAGCCCAGACAGCATCCCAAGCCGCGTCCTCAGAGCATGTGCAGACCAACTGGCTGGAGTGTTTATGGACATATTCAATTTCTCCCTATCCCAGTCTGTTGTCCCCACTTGCTTCATCATTGTTCCTGTACCCAAGAAAGTGAAGGTAACTGAACTAAACTACTATCACCCAGTAGCACTCACTTCTGTCATCATGAAAGGCTTTGAGAGGCTAGTTAAGGTTCATATCACCTCCACCTTACCTGACACCCTAGACCCACTACGATTTGCATACCGCCCCAACAGATCCACGGATGACACAATCGCCATCCCACTGCCCTATCCCATCTGGACAAGAGGAATACCTACTGTATGTAAGAATGCTGTTCATCGACTACAGCTCAGCCTTCAACACCATAGTGCCCTCGAAGCTCATCACTAAGCTCGGGTCCTTGGTCTTAACCCCGTACTGTGCAACTGAGTCCTGGACTTCCTGACGGGCCAACCTCAGGTAAGCAACAACACCTCAGCCACGCTTATCCTCAACGTGGGAGCACACAAGGGTGAGTGCTCAGCCCCCTCCTTTACTCCCTGTTCACCCATGACTGCGTGGCCACACACATCTCCAACTCAATCATCAAGTTTGCTGATGACTCAACAGTGCTAGGCCTGATTACCAACAATGTCGAGACAGCCTTCAGGGAGGAGGTGAGGGCCCTGGCGGAGTGGTGCCAGGAAAATAACCTTTCCCTCAACGTCAACAAAACAAAGGAGCTGATCGTGGACTTCAGGAGACAGCAGAGAGAGCATGCCCCTATCCACATCGACGGGTCCGCAGTGGAGAGGGTGAAAAGCTTCAAGTTCCTTGGCGTGCACATCACTGACAACCTGAAGAGGTCCATTCACACAGACAGTGTGGTGAAGAAGGCACAACAGCACCTCTTCAACCTCAGGAGGCTAGCTTGGTCCCTAAGACCCTCATGAACTTCTACAGATGCACCATTGAAAGGGAAAAGGGATACAGTTGCACAACTGAATTAATTCACCTGAAATGTGTATTCCGCATTTAACCCAACCCCTCTGAATCAGAGCATCCTGTCGGGCTGTATCACTGCCTGGTACAGCAATTGCAGAAAGAAAGAGAAGGAGGCCCAAACACCAGCAGTATACTTCAAGTGGAAAATATTCCAGCCTTTTCCTCCATCTGCTTCCACTTTACAGCTCGATTCCCCACCTCAGTAGATACTGTCTAAATGTGCGTCCCAAATGGCACCATAATACCTATTCAGTGCACTGCTTTTGAAAAGGGCCCATAGGTCTCTGGTCAAAAGTAGGGCACTTTATAGGGAATAGGGTGCCATTTGGGACACATCCCGATACTGTATATAGCACTCAGCTGTAGTGGGCTGTAGATTTTTTCCTTTCCTTGTCAACAGTATTTTTACAGGATGAGGCAGCAGACTCTGCTCAGTACCCCCCCTGATCATATAAGGAGAATCCAAGGTCCCTTTCACACTGTTTATATCACACAGGAAAACCTCCAAAAAACAAGTAGCTTCACTAGGATGGATGTAATAATAATAATATGCCATTTAGCAGACGCTTTTATCCAAAGCGAATTACAGTCATGTGTGCATACATTTTTACGTATGGGTGGTCCCGGGGATCGAACCCACTACCCTGGCGTTACAAGCGCCATGCTCTACCAATTGAGCTACAGAGGACAGAGGGAAGGGCTTCAGTATGCTGCCCTACCAGAATACATTACTGTAGCTACCATTGGAAGAGTGCCCTACAGAAGACGCCACTGTAGCTACCATTGGAAGAATGCATCTCATTTTATAGGTTTGACCCGTGACATATATTTTTCTACAGAGAGATAATTGCTTACAGTTGGCTCTGACCTTCACCAGACTGACCATCTACACTGGGCTGTGTTCAGAACATACACACGAGCACACACACAAATGCACGTACACACACAGAAAAAACACACTCCTTTAATTTTGTGCATTGGAGATTATTTTTTTTAAATCACAAAAAATAATGTGTTATTGGTATTTCAAGGTCACTATGTGGTGACCTCACCCACATTGGATGTATGTAACAGTCTATATATTACTTAGTTAATGTGACATTTAAAATGTAGACTCGCTCAGCTTTGCAGCTCCACCAACACCCCATTAAATCCCCAGGAGGGTTTCCAGCACTCTGATCCTCAGGTGCGTGTGTGTTTGTGTATGTTTGGTTTTGTGTGTGGAGGGAAAGAACTCTTGGATGAACCCTTGGAAGGAGCACCTGACTTTACTACCAATTGCAGTGAGAATAATAGCTACAGTACAGGAGAACCCATAAGTATGTAACACAATGGCAACAGAATCTACCATTGTTGTTGGTCTTTCCCACCCTGTATTACAAAACCTAGTGGGTTTATGCTTTAATTGACGCCCAGAGCCAGAAACTGTCACTACGGATTAGAGAGAAACCATTTGACTGCGGCTGCGTCCCAAATGGCACCCTATTCCCTATATAGTGCACTACTTTCGATGGGCTCTGGTCAAAAGTATTGGCTCTGGTCAAAAGTAGTGCACTATATAGGGAATAGGGTGCCATTTGGGACACTGCCTGCAACCCAATGAAATCATAGCTAACAATGCACACATTTTATCACCAGTATGTCATTTTACAATACAGTAGCACCAACACTACTGTTCCCAGGTGGTTCTTATGACTTCTGGATGGAGCCTGCTACATCTACCTGTGTGTGTTTGCTATACTAGAATACCTGGTTTGACTGGTATGCTGTCCATCTGGCATGGCTATAAGGGAGCCATAATCTGGTTTGTATTGTTATACCCCAGATCTAGGTTATATCCCAAGTGGCACCTTATTCCCTACATAGTGCACTACTTTTGACCAAAGCCCTATGGACCTTGGTCAAAAGTACTGCACTACAAAGGGAATAGGGTGCCGTTTGGGACGCAGATGTGGTTTGTATTGTTACGCCCCAGTCAGACCTGGATACCAGCGGGCCAGCAGCAGAATGGGCAAATCAAAGAGGAGTGTAGAGGAGTTTAGCAGGCCAAACATTGTGTCACTACTGCCTGTAAACCTCCCATACTCTGGACCTGAACAACATTCATCATCGCTGGTTAGAGACAGGTTCCTTCCGGGCCTTATTTAGACACACCAATTGCGTCCCAACTGGCACCCATAGGGCTCTGGTCAAATGTAGTGCACTATATAGGGAATATGGTCATTTGAGACACACACGAAGCAGACATTTACACTACTGTTGCTCAGCTTCAAACACCATCCCCATGCTTCCATAATTGGGTGGTTTCGCCCATAAACTATATATATATATACACATCTCTGTTTTTCCCTCACTATCTTTCAAGTGAGATAAGTAATATGTTCCTCCTCTCTGTAAAGCTGATGCATAAGCAGCCTAGATTAACTGCGTGTATAATTAAGCAATAAGGCACGAGAGGGTGTGGTATATGTCCAATATACCACGGCTAAGGGCTGTTCTTATGCACAACGCAACACGGATTGCCTGGATACAGCCGTTAGCTGTGGTATATTGGCCATATACCATACCCTCTCATGCCTTATTGCTTAATTATACACGCAGTTAATCTAGGCTGCTTATAAACTGGTTACCAATGTAATTAGAGCAGTAGAAAGAAATGTTTTGTCATACCCGTGGAATACGGTCTGATATACCATGGCTGTCAGCCAATCAGCATTCAGGGCTCAAACTACCCAGTTTATAATAGTTTATTTATTTATTTATTCTTACCAAAGTTTTGAGGGAGGTGCACTGTGAAAGATCAATCTACAAGAAAGCCTCCATACCATGGTAGAGAGTTTGGTGGTGCCCCCCCCACACATACACACACAACCACAGTGACCGATTACATTTTCCCGTTCTCCACACAACTGGACCAGGGTTTCACCCTCTGATTGGCCAATTGAAAACCCTTCAGACAAACTGACAGAAACAGCTGCAATACAATACTATACGAGTTACCATGGAAAACCATTTCCATTACTACATGTCATCTTAAAACACAGACTATTTACAAAATACCCGACAGTACTTTACAGAGCAAAACTATATATAAAGGAGAATGACTGTAAATGGATGACCTAGACCCAGTAAAACGTAATGTGGTATGTAACGGTTGGTTGCTCCTTCTTTTTCCCTAAGACTTGACATTGTACTGCAATTCTAGATATGCATTAATACACAAAGGCAAAGCAACAAAAAAGACAGTGACTCTGCTGTAAATCACATCTAAACTCCCCATATCCTTCTAGCTGCTATAAACCTAAAAACACCCTGTAGAACTGTGATGACTTGAACACCTGGACAACACTGTTAGCAATGGTAGCCAGGGTCCTGTATCCCAACTAGATACCCTTTTCCATATGTAGATTATGATTTGACCCAATGTGGTGATTTTTCTGCAGATGTTTGAGAGTGAAAAGGTGTGTGTTGGAGAGCATGACTGAGAGGTCTCTGTGATCTCTCTCTACAAAGAACTCATTACAATGTCTTTCTAAAACAATAAGAATATCTATACTGAGTGATTTTTCCATATTTCCCACGTTTCAAATTTTCAACAAATATATTTTTTTCACATTCTTGACAAGTAGTTCCTTTATTCCACCACTTGGCACTGTGCGTTCGCATGGTCATGGCTGTTCATAAATGTACGCACTCTCAAGCAAACGTTCATATTGATAAATCGCACACTTTGTGTGGAAATGATCCCACGCATGGTTTAAGCACAGAGTTGTGGCTACGCATGATTTCTAAACGATGCCTCTGTTATTTACCCTTTACTTCTGTGTTCTTAAGCCAAAGATTAACACATAGGCAATTTATTAATCTCCCTTGGTGACCGAGAGAGAGAGAGAGAGAGAGAGAGAGAGAGAGAGAGAGAGAGAGAGAGAGAGAGAGAGAGAGAGAGAGCGGGGTGAGAGAGAGAAAGAAAGAAGAAAGAGTGAGAGGAGAGCGCAATAGAGAGGGAGAGAGAGAGAGCGAGAGAAAGTTCATATTTGAACTCTGTATCCAGACCAGACACCTCCATTAAAGTAGGGTGCCAAGTGTGCACGTCTGTTCGGAGGATGGGATATAAAAGGCTTCCTCCCCCAGAAGCACAGTCAGGTATTCATCACAGATCTATAAATGAATGCTCAGGGAGAACCGGTGAGATGGTCTTGGAGACAGAGGAGTAAGAGGAGAGAGGGTATTGGAGAGATGGGCTGCGTCCCAAATGGCACTCTATTCCCTACATAGTGCACTACTTTTGACCAAATGGCACCCTATTCCCTACATAGTGCACTACTTTTGACCAAATGGCACTCTATTCCCTACATAGTGCACTACTTTTGACCAAATGGCACACTATTCCCTACATAGTGCACTACTTTTGACCAAATGGCACTCTATTCCCTACATAGTGCACTACTTTTGACCAAATGGCACCCTATTCCCTACATAGTGCACTACTTTTGACCAAATGGCACCCTATTCCCTACATAGTGCACTACTTCTGACCAGAATCTGATGGACCCTGGTCAAAACTAGTGCATATGGAGAAAAGGGTGCCATTTGGGACACAGACAGATGTAAAAGGAGAAGAAAAGGAGAGTTATACTACCTGTCCACGTACGCCTAGAGAGGAGACAGGTGGAGGGAGGGTATATTTAACGATTAGTCTGCAGCACCAAGACCTGTGCTAGACTTGTTAAAATCACACATGAATAATGGTCCGCGGTCGTCTAAATCCGGTGTAGTTTATCATTGAATAAAATGGTCAGTTACAGCTGATGCATGGGGTTTCACAGTGTTGGCTTGGTCTAATCTAATGTCTTTACCTGAGGAGTGAGAAGATGACCTGAACATACAGTAGTAGTCAGTAGTATTAGTATTAGTAATAGTAGTAGTAGTAGTACAGTAGTAGTAGTAGTAGTAGTAGTAGTAGTAGCAGCAGCAGTAGTAGTAGCAGTAAAAGTAGTGTTAGTAGTAGTAGATTAATAGTATAAGTAGTAGTAGTAGTAGTAGTAGTAGTAGTAGTAGATTAATAGTATAAGTAGTAGTAGTAGTAGAGTAGTAGTAGTAGTAGTAGCATATACTGGAAAAACAACAGTTGTGCGGGAGTAAGAGTGCATTGGCTGTCTACAAACTCTTTTCAGTCACATTTGCGTTTCATTGGCTAGTTGTTTGTTTGTTACTGTATCCCAGCATGTCTTTGATTATACAGATGTGGCGTGAGGAGGCGAGAACTTCAAAACAGAGGAGGAGAGAAGGTGTTTCTATTTGAACAAATTATTTGACTTAATTTGCCCATCTGGGGCTATGTGTTCTCAGCCAAAAGAAGTGTGAGGGGGAAATAAACAATACATTTTAGGGCAACAAATTGTGTCTGCAGCTGGCTGTCGTGTTGTTCTCACATGCAATGTATAGCTGTGTGCTGTGCTGTGAGCACTGAGTACAACCTCGCAGTAATAAGCAGCTCTCACAGACAGGTTGAGGTTTGGTTTGGAATGGAAGAGCGAGGGGTGTGTGGTATGTGTGCATTTGCGCATATGTGTGTGTGTGTGTGTGTAAAGATGTTTATGCTTGTTGGAGCCCTGGAAGAACTATAGGTCCTGTTCTTACTGTTCTACTTTTAGCACTAGTTGCCCCATTTAGCTAAATCATTTGATATAATGATAACTTTACCGGACCTCTTTAGCTGTACTAACGATTATTTCAAAATACCTCCTCTCCTCTCTGTGAGTTCTCTCAATATTAATCTGCTCCCAAATATTTTTTACAGATTCTTTCAAACGTATTAAATAGCCCTGGTGGTTTTAGATCTTTCAGCATTTGGGGGGCGCCAGCCAAAGGGTGCATCTCATAAAGTGGGGTAGGAAATCATAGTCTTGCAAAATGGCTCTTTTACTATCAGGACGTGCAGAGGGTCTGCACTTCAGGCATTACACATGTCAGTCATGTCAGCCACGGCTATAAATAACTGTGTGGTTAATGCCTGGAGGGGAGGTGTGACAGGATCTGGTGAAGATTTGGAGGGCCTGGTGCCGTCAGGCGGAGAGGGGCCTGGGGCTTAGGGGGAGAGGAGGACTGGGGGTCTGGGCAAGAGGGGGACTAGAGGTGGGATGAGGCTTGAGATGGGGATGGTACTTGGCCTGGGAGGAGATGGGGGACTGGACGGTGCCGTCGAGGGCCTAGGGTTTAGGGGGAGAGGGGGTCTGGGGGTGGGATGAGGATTGAGATGGGGCTTGGGATGGATCAGGGGCTGGGAGCAGAGGGGGTCTGATGGCTGCATCAGGCTGGGATAATGCTTGGGATGGGGTTGAGGAGGAGAGGGCCATGGCTGTAAATCACAGTGTGGTAATACCTGGACGTGTGACATAGGAGAACCCTTTTTGGTTCCAGGTAGAACTCTTTTGGGTATAGAACCCTCTGGGGAAAGGGTTCTACGTGGAACCCAATAGGGTTCTACCTGGAACCAAAAAGTGTTCTTCAAAGGGTTCTCCTATAGAGGACTAAGTGTGAGAGGGGGTCTGGAGGTTTACAAGCTGACAAGACCAGGCGCACGCGTGCATCCGCAGGCGCAGGCATGTTGATTTTGTCCATCCACACCAGACACGATCAGAACACGCAGGTTGAAATATCAAAACGAACTCTGAACCAACTATATTAATTTGGAGACAGTTCGAAAAGCATTAAACATTCACGACAATTTAGCTAACTAGCTTGCTGTTGCTAGATAATTTGTCCTGGGATATAAACATTGGGTTGTTATTTAGGTGGTTCTGAGAGGGAAAAGGGTCCTGGACGTGTGACATGATTTGGTAATTAGCTGGATGGATCAGTGCTTGGCCTTAATGTGACAGGGGGACTCCGGCTAAGGCTTGGGGTTTACTGGGAGAGAGGGACTGGGGGCTGGAATAGGGCAGGGAGGGATGGAATGGAAGGAATGGGACTGAGAGGGAGACTATGGGGGTAGATAGGCCTGTGTCTTAATGTAAGTGTGTGAGGGGGACTCGTGGTGGGATGGGGCTGCATAGGTCTAAGTGTGAGACGGTGTCTGAAGGGTTTATAGCTGGAGGAGAAAAAGAAATAGCACTCTATTCCCCAAATAGTACTCTATTCCCTATGTAGTGCACTATATTTGACCAGGGCCCATACCCTTCCTAACCCTAGATTCATGTCCACATCCTAATTCATCCCTAACTCTAGCCTCAACCACAACCCTAACCATAGATTCATGTCCACATCCTTGTTCATCCCTAACTCTAGCCTCAACCACAACCCTAACCCTAGATTCTTGTCCACATCCTAGATCATCCCAAACTCTAGCTTCAACAACAACCCTAACCATAGATTCATGTCCACATCCTTGTTCATCCCCATCTCTAGCCTCAACCACAAGCCTAACCCTAGAATCATGTACACATACTAGTTCATCCCTAACTCTAGCCTCATCCACAACCCTAACCCTAGATTCATGTCCACATCCTAGTTCATCCCAAACTCTAGCCTCAACAACAAACCTAACACTAGATTCATGTCCACATCCTTGTTCATCCCTATCTCTAGCCTCAACAACAACCCTAACCCTAGATTCATGTCCACATCCTAGTTCATCCCTAACTCTAGCCTCAACCACAACCTTAACCCTAGATTCATGTCCACATCCTAGTTCATCCCTAACTCTAGCCTCAACCACAACCCTAACCCTAGTTGCATGTCCACATCCTAGTTCATCCCTAATTCTAGCCTCAACCACAACACAAACCCAACATTCATGTCCACATCCTAGTTCATCCCTAACTCTAGCCTCAACCACAACCCTAACCCTAGATTCATGTCCACATCCTAGTTCATCCCTAACTCTAGCCTCAACCACAATCATAACCCTAGATTCATGTCTATATCGTAGTACATCCGTAACTCTAGCCTCAACAACAACACTAACTCTAGATTCATGTCCACATTCTAGTTATTCCCTAACTCTAGCCTCAACCACAACCTTAACCCTAGTTTCATGTCCACATCCTAGTTCATCCCAAACTCTAGCCTCAACCACAACCCTAACTCTAGATTCATGTCCACATCCTTGATCATCCCTAACTCTAGCCTCAACCACAACACTAACCCTAGATTCATGTCCACATCCTAGTTCATCCCTAATTCTAGCCTCAACCACAACACAAACCCAACATTCATGTCCACATCATAGTTCATCGCTAACTCTAGCCTCAACCACAACCCTAACCCTAGATTCATGCCCACATCCTGGTTCATCCCTAACTCTAGCCTCAACCACAACCCTACATCTAGATTCATGTCCACATCCTAGTTCATCCCTAACTCTAGGCTCAACCACAACCCTAACCCTAGATGCATGTCCACATCCTAGTTCATCCCTAACTCTAGCGTCAACCACAACCCTAACCCTAGATTCATGTCCACATCCTGGTTCATCCCTAACTCTAGCCTCAACCACAACCCTAGATTCATGCCCACATCCTAGTTCATCCCCAACTCTAGCCTCAACCAAACCCTAACCCTAGATTCATGTCCACATCCTAGTTCATTCCTAACTCTAGCCTCAACCAAACCCTAAATTCATGCCCACATCCTAGTTAATCCCTAACTCTAACCTCAACCACAACCCTAACCCTAGATTCATGCCCACATCCTAGTTCATCCCTAACTCTAGCCTCAATCAAACCCTAACCCTAGATTCATGTCCACATTCTAGTTCATTCCTAACTCTAGCCTCAACCAAACCCTAAATTCATGCCCACATCCTAGTTAATCCCTAACTCTAACCTCAACCACAACCCTAACCCTAGATTCATGTCCACATTCTAGTTCATCCCTAACTCTAGCCTCAATCACAACCCTAACCGTAGATTCATGTCCACATCCTGGTTAATCCCCATCTCTAGCCTCAACCATAACCCTAACCCTAGATTCATGTCCACATCCTGGTTCAACCCTAACTCTAGCCTCAACCACAACCCTAACTTCATGTCCACATCCTGGTTCAACTCTAACCCTAGTCTCTACCACAACCCGAACCCTAGCTTCATGTCCACATCCTAGTTCATCCCTAACTCTAGCCTCAACCTCAACCACAACCCTAACCCTACATTAATGTCCACATCCTAGATCATCCCTAACTGTAGCCTCAACCACAACCCTAACCCTATCTTTAACGCTTACCATAGCTTCATGTACACATTCTGGTTCAACCCTTAACCACTACACTAACCCTAGCCTCAATCTTCTACAACCACAACCCTAACCCTAGCTTCATGTCTACATCCCGGTTCAACTTAAACCCTCAACCACAAACCCTAACCCTAGCTTCATGTCCACATCCCGGTTCAACCTTAACCCTAGCCTCAAAGGTCATGGACTATACAGGGAATATAGGGTGCCATTTGGAACAAACACAAAGAGGGAGGTATTAATCAGCACATGCTATGTCTGCTGGCTGTGTGGATGCTTCATCACATCTGGCCTGCTGCAGTGATTTACAGGAACACCTGCAGGTGCTGCTCTGCTCAACTCTTTTCCTCACAGCATTCTGGGGAAGAGGGAGAGAAGAGGAGGGAGATGTGAGGAGGGAGAGAGGAGGAGGAGAGGGGAGGCAGGCCCTCCATTCTGGGGGAGACACAGGTTGCGTCCCAAATGGCACCCTATTCCCTATATAGTGCACTACTTTTGACTAGAGCCCTATGGACCCTGGTCAAAAGTAATGCAATAAATAGGGAATAGGGTGCCATTTGGGAAGCACAAGAGGGAGGCAGATCCCTTCTACAGTACAGTCTGCCATGTGTTTCCACGTGATAAGGAAGAGAAAGAGGGAAAGGGAGGTCAGACACAATGCTGGAGTCAACAGGCCCCTCTCCTCCTCTCTTCCCTCATCCCCCCCTCCTGCATGTAGATTTATGTGGGTCTCTAAATGGAGCAGAGGGGGTCTGAGAGGGGACTGTGTCTGGGGACTGGGGTGCCTGGTCCAGGAGGATGTTATTCGAAACGGTATCTCAGGGAACTAGAGAAAGAATGAACAGGACATTACATAGAAACAACTTCCTCTTTGACTATGTCCCAAATGGCACCCTATTCTTTACACAGTGCTCTACTTATGACCAGAACTCTATGGGCTCTGGTTAAAAGTAATGCACTACACAGGGAATAGGGTGCCATTTGGGACACAGTTTGAGTGTTTCTGCAGCACAGTATAAATTAGCCTGCTGATGGCAATCTACAAGGCAGTATGTGTACAGTATATGTTTGAGCAACATTACAGGAATCATAATCTCCCACAGGGTGCTGTAGGGACTAGGGAGTGTGAGTGTTGTGATTCCCCAGTAGTCATTAGCAGTGATGTAATATTCAGGCTGCTGTTTAGAAGTGCAGTCACTGGTTATGAGCCTACCTGATATCATCACTCTGATATGACAGCTATTTCCTGCTATACTGTATGCATCCCAAATGGCACCCTATTCCCTATATTGTACACTACTTATGACCAGGGCTCATAGGGAATGCAGGGAAAATGGTGCCATTAGAGATGCAGTGTTTCACTGTATCTGTGGGCTCTCCATTAGAAAGTCTCCAAACTTGGTGTCAAAATAGCCACAAGTGTTAAGCACCAATATACTTCACTGCAGCACAACTCTACTTACCATACGTTAATGACCGAATTAAAAACGGCAATGTAAATGTTAATGTAGAGGAGGACCATATTGTATGATGTACATAAAACATGCTGTATAAAAGTTTTTATTTGCCTCTGAGAAGTTGTTAAAAATAACATGAGAAAACCTACCATTATCGTGAAGCTGTAGCTATACTGTACTGTGCCTCAGAGTGCTGCACATTCTATAAGAAATCAACTGAAAATAGGAGACAATGATTTGTCTAGAATTCCCAGCTTGAATTGTTCCAAGAAGTTTCAATTCCATCAAATGAGATTCCAAGGTCTTTAATTTTCTGTTTCCCATTGGCATTCCAAGGCTTCTATGGTTCAATCCACCCTACTTTTATTGCATTCCTCGGTCCAAGCAAAACTACTACAGTCATCAGTGGCGAGCAGTGAACACATTGCCATTGCTTCACTTCATTGAGATCCGTCTGTCAAAATACTTTAATTGACAATGAGGTTTAGTTCTGTATTTGAACTCAGGAGTGGTTTCAGTGGGTTGTTTGTTATCCTCCTGAGGCCAGTAGCAATGCACAGTACAGCTGGTTCAATATTACTACTGGTTCAATCCCTCTGACAGCTACTGTCTAGTTAGAAGACTTCTGGCATGTTCTAGATCTCGGTTCCCAAACCAACTTCATGTTATATTGGTCTCCAAAACCATTTTTTGAAATATGTAGGTTCTCTGAGGAGCAGAACATCAGACATAGAAGGAACAGAGCATCTTTGTTCCAGACATTTCTATCAAAAGGATTATAAGGAGAGTCTATCACCCCAGGTGGATCCTAATAGCTCAGATCTGTCTAAGGGGGTTCTGTCTAGTTTTCAAGAAATATTCCACTGACAGTATTTCATAATAACTTTCAATCTTACAGGGTGAAGATAAAAAAATATAACAATAGTAAAATTAATGTGTTTTACCCAAATAGGATAGCATACAATCTAACGTCCTTATTTGGCTAAATGTACAGTGCATTCGGAAAGTATTCAGACCCCTTGACTTTCTCCACATTTTGTTACGTTACAACCTTATTCTAAAATTGATTAAATTGTTTTTTTTTCCTCACACCATAACCCATAATGACAAAGCAAAAACTGTTTTTAGAAAATGTTGCAAATGTATACACAATTAAAAACGGAAATATCACATTTACATAAGAATTCAGACCATTTATTCAGTACTTTGTTGAAGCACCTTTTGCAGCGATTACAGCCTCGAGTCTTCTTGGGTATGATGCTACAAGCTTGGCACACCTGTATTTGGGTAGTTTCTCCCATTCTTCTCCGCAGATCCTCTCAAGCTCTGTCAGGTTGGATGGGAAGTGTTGCTGCACAGCTATTTTCAGATCTCTCCAGAGATGTTCGATCGGGTTCAAGTCCGGGCTCTGGCTGGGCCACTCAAGGAGATACAGAGACTTGTCCCGAAGCCACTCCTGCTTTGTCTTGGCTGTGTGCTTAGGGTCGTTGTCCTGTTGGAAGGTAAATCTTTGCCCCAGTCTGAGGTCCTGAGCGCTCTGGAGCAGGTTTTCATCAAGGATCTCTCTGTACTTTGCTCCGTTCATCTTTACCTCGATCCTGATTAGTCTCCCAGTCGCTGAAAAACATCCCCACAGTATGATGCTGCCACCAGCATGCTTCATGATAGGGATGGTGCCAGGTTTCCTCCAGACATGATGCTTGGCATTCAGGCCAAAGAGTTCAATCTTGGTTTCATCAGACCAGAGAATCTTGTTTCTCATGGTCTGAGAATCTTTAGGTGCCTTTTGGCAAACTCCAAGTGGGCTGTCATGTGCCTTTTACTGAGGAGTGGCTTGCGTCTGGCCACTCTACCATAAAGGCCTGATTGGTGGAGTGCTACAGAGATGGTTGTCCTTCTGGAAAGTTCTCCCATCTCCACAGAGGAAATCTAGAGCTCTGTCAGAGTGACCATTGGGTTCTTGGTCTCCTCCCTGACCAAGGCCCTTCTCCCCCGATTGCTCAGTTTGGCTGGGCGACCAGCTCTAGGAAGAGTCTTGGTGGATGATGGTGGCCACTGTGTTCTTGGGGACCTTCAATGCTGTAGAAATGTTTTGGTACCCTTCCCCAGATCTGTGCTTCGACACAATCCTGTCTCGGAGCTCTACGGACAATTCCTTTGGCCTCATGGCTTGGTTTTTGCTCTGACATGCACTGTCAACTGTGGGACCTTATATAGACAGGTGTGTGCCTTTCCAAATCATGTCCAATCAATTGAATGTACCACAGGTGGACTCCAATCAAGTTGTAGAAACATCTCAAGGATGATCAATGGAAACAGGATGCACTTGAGCTCAATTTCGAGTCTCATAGCAAGGGGTCTGAATACTTCTGTATATAAGGTATTTCAGTTTTAATTTTTTGTCATTATGGGGTATTGTGTGTAGATTGCTGAGGATTTTTATTTATTTAATCCATTTTAGAATAAGGCTGTAACGTAACAAAATGTGGAAAAAATCAAGGGGTCTTTCGGAAGGCACTGTATGTGATTTACAGGGTGAAAATGAAACATTCATGGTCCTGTAAGATTAAGACCGTAGCTTACACAGCACTGTGCAATACAAATAACTGGGTGATCAGAGAGTGAAAAAGCAATAGCGATAAACTGAAAGTAAGTAAAAACATAAAACAACTAAAAGATCTGCTGCTGCTACATGCGTGCAGGGCCCCTGTTAACAACCCTCTGTGTGCCAACCACAGGTAGCTAGCTAGAGCTCACAAAAACAAAATTAAAAAGGGTTGTAACGCTTCAGTGAAAATGCCAACAGACCCTTGGTGGGATTTACGACGTCTAAATTGCTCAGTGTTTACTTGCTGCCGGCTTCTGACTAGTCATGGGTCTGGTGGTCTGTTGCTGCAGGTGAATTGGTGGGGTCCGGTGGGGGGTGGGGTGGGCAGCTGCTCTCCTACTGGTTGGTGAATTCCCTGGTTGGGTTTTATAGGCACCAGGCTCACATGGCATCCACAGGGTCAGACTGGCAGACTGACACATCAAGCAGCCTGTGAACCACAGCAACACTGCTGTTAATGAGGAGGAATGGAGAGGAATGAGAAAATCACTGTTGAGAAGGGCCCTCATGCCAGTTACTCTAGTTACAGGGATTGTCCGAAATGGCATCATATACCCTATATAGTGCACTACTTTTGAACAGAGCTCTACGTGCCCTGGTCAAAACTAATGCACCACATAGGGAATAGGGTGCCATTTGGGACACACACAAAGTCTTTATACCCATAAGCTATTTTTGTCCTCCGAAGAGGATGGGGTTAATAAAATAAAAATACCCATTCTCTTTGTACCCACTCTCCAGTTCAGGCCTTCTCTGAGAATTTTCTGTAAGTAAAATGTTAAATAGAGTGTGAAATGCATCACTGAAATTCCAATACTTTGGAGAGTAAGATTTTTGCCTTTCATCCATTTGATCTGTTTTCTGATTTTCTCACTTGTCAGGGACGGTTATAAAAGTGAAAACTCCCAGTTCCTCTTGACAGTTTTTTATGGTTCTGGAAAGAAGAAACCTTGAGAGAGGAGAGGACGAAGGGGAGACAGCGAGCGAGCGAGAGAGAGAGAGAGAGAGAGAGAGAGAGAGAGACAGAGAGACAGAGACAGAGAGAGACAGAGAGACAGAGAGAGAGAGATACAGAGAGAGAGAGAGAGAGACAGAGACAGAGAGATACAGAGAAAGAGAGATACAGAGATAGAGACAGAGAGAGAGAGATACAGAGAGAGAGAGAGAGAGAGAGAGAGAGAGAGACAGAGAGACAGAGAGAGAGATACAGAGAGACAGAGAGACAGAGAGAGAGATACAGAGAGACAGAGAGAGACAGAGAGAGACAGAGAGAGACAGAGAGAGACAGAGAGAGAGACAGAGAGACAGAGAGAGAGAGAGAGAGAGAGAGAGAGAGAGAGAGAGAGAGAGAGAGAGAGACAGAGAGAGAGAGAGACAGAGAGAGAGAGAGAGAGAGAGAGACAGAGAGAGAGAGAGAGAGAGAGAGAGAGAGAGAGAGAGAGAGAGAGAGAGACAGAGAGAGAGAGAGACAGAGAGAGAGAGAGAGAGAGAGAGAGAGAGACAGAGAGAGAGAGAGAGAGAGAGAGACAGAGAGAGAGAGAGAGAGAGAGAGAGAGAGAGAGAGAGAGAGAGGATAAACACACTGAGTAAATACTGTTTCATATCTTCTACTCTGCCAAAACAAATGTTATTTCAATCTAAAGAAACCAAAACAAACACCAGATATTCCTTGAGGTTGAGGTCTAGATTAATAAGTGCCCCACGTCGATATGCAAAGTACTAATAAGTTGGGTAAAATAGGTTTAAATCTGTTTCCCTATCCAGTTTCTACTGGAGAGGATAAACGATTATGACAGATCAGAAGTATCTCCCTTCTGTCGATGGCTTCTGTCCATATAGCTAAACTACTACCAACGGATATAGCTGATATATATCATTGCTTAAATGAATACTTGAGTAGTGCTGAGTACATCTGCAATCCACAACCAACATCTTACCATCTGTTAACAGCCTATTAATATCTCAACACTTTGGGATAAACATATATATTAAGCTTGATACCTCGCTCTGTACTCTATATATCAACTCTACTCACTACTACTCAATATATGAAGTGTGGTCTCATTGCTCCATTCTCAACCAGGTCAAGCTACAGGACTGTTTCGCTAGCACAGACTGGAATTTGTTCCCGGATTCATCCGATAACATTGAAGAGTTTACCATAACAGTCACCGGCTTATATAAATAAGTGCATCGACGACGTCATCCCAACAGTGACCGTACTTACGTAACCCAACCAGAAGCCATGGATTACAGGCAACATCCACTCTGAGCTGAAGGCTAGAGCTGCCGCTTTCAAGGAGTGGGACACTATTCTGGATGCTTATAAGAAATCCTGCTAATGCCTCAGACGAGCCATCAAACAGGCAAAGCATCAATACAGGACTAAGATTGAATCTTACTATGCAGGCTCTGACGCTCGACGGATGTGGCAGGGCGTGCAAACTATCACGGATTTCAGAAGGGAACCTCAGCCGTGAGCTGTCCCTCAACACGACCCTACCAGATGAGCTAAATGCCTTCTATGTTCGCTTCGAGGCAAGCAACACTGAACCATGCATGAGAGCACCAGCTGCTCAGGACGACTGTGTGATCGTGGTATTTCATCACATCTGGCCTGCTGCAGTGATTTACAGGAACACCTGCAGGTGCTGCTCTGCTCAACTCTTTTCCTCACAGCATTCTGGGGATGGAATACCAGGATGGGTACTCAGAGCATGCACTGACCAGCTGGCAAGTGTCTTCACTGACATTTTCAACCTGACCCGGTCTGTAATACCAATTTGTTTCAAGCAGACCACCATAGTCCCCGTGCCCAAGAACACCAAGGTAACCTGCCTAAATTACTATCGCTCCGTAGAACTCACATCTATAGCCATGAAATGCTTTGAAAAGCTGGTCATGGCCCACATCCACACCATCATCCCAGACACCCTGGACCCACTCCAATTCGCATACCACCTCAACAGATCCACAGATGATGCAATCTCTATTGCACTCCACACTGCCCTCACCCACCTGGACAACAGGAATACCTATGTAAGAATGCTGTTCATTGACTACAGCTCAGCATTCAACACCATAGTCCCCTCCAAGCTCAGGACCCTGGGACTAAACACCTCCTTCTGTGACTGGATCCTGGACTTCCTGACGGGCAGCCTATAGGGAGGTGGTCAGGGACCTGGCAGTGTGGTGCCAGGACAACAACCTCTCCCTTAACGTCAGCAAGACAAAGGAGCTGATCGTGGACTACAGGAAACGGAGGGACGAGCACACCCCATCCACATCGATTGGGCTGTAGTGGAGCGGGTCGAGAGCTTCATGTTCCTCAGTGTCCACATCACTAAGGACTTAACATGGTCCACAAACACCAACATAGTTGTGAAGAGGGCCCGACAGTGCCTCTTCCCCCTCAGGAGGCTGAAAAGATTTGGCATGGGGCCACAGATCCTCAAAAAGTTATATAGCTGCACCATTGAGAGCATATTGACTGGCTGCATCATTGCTTGGCATGGCAATTGCAAGGCACCCGAACGCAAGGCGCTACAGAGGGTGGGGAGTACGGCATAGGGCCGAGCTCCCTGCCATCCAGGACCTCATTATTGTTATTCACTGTGTATTTTTTCCTCGTGTCAATATTTGTATTGTATCTTTTTTATTTTTATCTTTAACTCTGCATTGTTGGAAAATGACCCATAAGTAAGCATTTCACTGTTAGTCTACACGTGTTGTTTACAAAGTATGTGAAAAATACAATTTGATTGATTAAGGTCAACCAGCCTTTGGTATTAAAGCAGCCCAGCACAGCAGAAGCAAACAGAGTGCTGTATCTGCATGCCAGCCAGCAGCGGAGCGGACTGTAGCCCCAGAGGCAGATAGTGTGAGAATAGCAGCAGGCAGCAGCATGAGTAAATGAAAGCGGCACTGCCTCACTCCCACTACACCCCTCTTCCTGTGATTGTTATCCTGACTGGAACCTCAGGAATCCTGGGTTATTACTATGGAACAGAACGCTCTGCATCTTGTTACCACGGCAACACCCACATCTTCTGTCTAGCAGCCTGGACGATCACCTCTCCCACGATTGGTCCATTAGTTCAACCACTACCACGACCCTGAAGCAGGTCAAGAATGGGTTGTGTTGGGGACATGAGTAGGGCTCCTTTTGGTCTAACCGTCAACACATTGTTTTTTCCCGTAGGAGACCCGCATTCTGGTCCCGTCCATGACAGTTGTGTCCCAAATGGTAACCTATTCCCTTTATAGTGCAGTACTTTTGACCTGGACCCATAGGGCTCTGGCCAAAAGTAGTGCACTATAGGGAATAGGGTGCCATTTAAGATGCACACATGGTCAATGCCACTGTGGGCAATAGGTAACAAAGCATACAGGATCAAATAAACCACATTTACAGACTACAGTAAGAATTTGCAGGCTAAAGGTCCATTTCAAGGGACTGTTGTCATTCTGTTCAGGTAGCAGGTAGTGGATCCTTGAAAAGCTTTTGTATTGATGCTGCATGTCACGTCTGCCTTGCTCCATCCTCCAAACTCAAACAAGCCCTTCAGCCTTCAGCAACAATTATGCTGCATTTCCTCTCTTTCCTTCATCTGCTGTTTTCAAACCCTTGAGAAGAAGACCACATTCAAGGGCAAGGCTTTGATGGATATAAACGAAAATAAAAGAATAAATAATTGTTATCTGTCTGGTCATTCATTATATTCCTATTGTTGTCTTTTCAGGGGTTTTAAAGCTGGATGTCCACTACAGTCACGCAGAATACAGATCTATAATGATGATGTACTACTCCCTCCCAGATACAACACTGACTAAACCACTGGGTGGAAAACCCCTTGACAGCTTGTTTGAAATGGCACATTACAGATACTATAAAAGGATCATCTCCATATGCTACATACTATAAACACTGTGCTGTGTTTGTAACTGTTTTCCCGGCGAATAATGACATAGCAGGCAAGACATCCACAATGTGGTATTTTGCCATGTTTTTCTGAGTCTCTCTCTCAATTCAATTCAATTTCAATTTAAGGGCTTTATTGGCATAGGAAACGTACACTACCGTTCAAAAGTTTGGGGTCACTTAGAAATGTCCTTGTTTTCGGAAATAAAAGCAATTTTTTTTGTCCATTAAAATAACATAACATTTATCAGAAATACAGTGTAGACATTGTTAATGTTGTAAATGGCTATTGTAGCTGGAAACGGCTAATTTTTAATGGAATATCTACATAGGCGTACAGAAGCCCATTATCAGCAACCATCAGTCCTGTGTTTCAATGGCACGTTGTGTTTGCTAATCCAAGTTTATCATTTTAAAAGGCTAATTGATCATTAGAAAACCCTTTTGCAATTATGTTAGCACAGCTGAAAACTGTTGTGCTGATTAAAGAAGCAATACAACTGGCCTTCTTGAGACTAGTTGAGTATCTGGAGCATCAGCAATTGTGGGTTCGATTACAGGCTCGAATTGGCCAGAAACAAATAACTTTCTTCTGAAAGTCGTCAGTCTATTCTTGTTCTGAGAAATTAAGGCTATTCCATGCGAGAAATTGCTAAGAAACTGATGATCTCGTACAACGCTGTGTACTACCCACTTCACAGAACAGCGCAAACTGGCTCTAACCAGAATAGAAAGAGGAGTGGGAGGCCCCGGTGCACAACTGAGCAAGAGGACAAATACATTAGAGTGTCTAGTTTGAGAAACAGGCGCCTCACAGGTCCTCAACTGGCAGCTTCATTAAATAGTACCCGCAAAACACCAGTCTCAACATTAACAGTGAAGAGGCGACTCCGGGATGCTGACCTTCTAGGCAGAGTTGCAAAGAAAAAGCCATATCTCAGACTGCCCATCTTAATATTTTATTTTTATTGGCCAGTCTGAGATATGGCTTTTTCTTTGCAACTCTGCCTAGAAGGTCAGTATCCCGAAAACAAGGACATTCCTAAGTGATCCCAAACATTTGAACGGTAGTGTATGTTAACATTGCCAAAGCAAGTGAAGTATATAGTAAACAAATGTGAAATAAACAATACAAATGTACTTCAAATGTCATATTAAGCATACAGTGGGGGAAAAAAGTATTTAGTCAGCCACCAATTGTGCAAGTTCTCCCACTTAAAAATATGAGAGAGGCCTGTAATTTTCATCATAGGTACACGTCAACTATGACAGACAAATTGAGGGAAAAAAATCTAGGAAATCACATTGTAGGATTTTTTATGAATTTATTTGCAAATTATGGTGGAAAATAAGTATTTGGTCACCTACAAACAAGCAAAATTTCTGGCTCTCACAGACCTGTAACAACTTCTTTAAGAGGCTCCTCTGTACTCCACTCGTTACCTGTATTAAATGGCACCTGTTTGAACTTGTTATCAGTATAAAAGACACCTGTCCACAACCTCAAACAGTCACACTCCAAACTCCACTATGGCCAAGACCAAAGAGCTGTCAAAGGCTTCCAATTGAAGCTCGCATCCGTTACAAGACCATGGTGCTTGCCTATGGAGCAGTGAGGGGAACGGCACCTCTGTACCTTCGGGCTCTGATCAGTCCCTACACCCAAACGAGGGCATTGCGTTCATCCACCTCTGGCCTGCTGGCTCCCCTTCCTCTGCGGAAGCATAGTTCCCGCTCAGCCCAGTCAAAACTGTTCGCTGCTCTGGCACCCCAATGGTGGAACAAGCTCCCTCACGACGCCAGGACAGCGGAGTCACTCACCACCTTCCGGAGACATTTGAAACCCCACCTCTTTAAGGAATACCTGGGATAGGATAAAGTAATCCTTCTACCCCCCCCAAAAAAATTGTAAAGTGGTTATCCCACTGGCTATAGGGTGAATGCACCAATTTGTGAGTCGCTCTGGATAAGAGCGTCTGCTAAATGACGTAAATGTGCCCTTGAGCAAGGCACTTAACCCTAATTGCTCCTGTAAGTCGCTCTGGATAAGAGCGTCTGCTAAATGACTAAAATGTAATGTAAATGTAAAGGACACCAGAAACAAAATTGTAGACCTGCACCAGGCTGGGAAGACTGAATCTGCAATAGGTAAGCAGCTTGGTTTGAAGAAATCAACTGTGGGAGCAATTATTAGGAAATGGAAGACATACAAGACCACTGATCATCTCCCTCGATCTGGGGCTCCACGCAAGATCTCACCCCGTGGGGTCAAAATGATCACAAGAACGGTGAGCAAAAATCCCAGAACCACACGGGGGGACCTAGTGAATGACCTGCAGAGAGCTGGGACCAAAGTAACAAAGCCTACCATCAGTAACACACTATGCCGCCAGGGACTCAAATCCTGCAGTGCCAGACGTGTCCCCCTGCTTAAGCCAGTACATGTCCAGGCCCGTCTGAAGTTTGCTAGAGTGCATTTGGATGACCCAGAAGAGGATTGGGAGAATGTCATATGGTCAGATGAAACCAAAATAGAACTTTTTGGTAAAAACTCAACTCGTCGTGTTTGGAGGACAAAGAATGCTGAGTTGCATCCAAAGAACACCATACCTACTGTGAAGCATGGGGGTGGAAACATCATGCTTTGGGGCTGTTTTTCTGCAAAGGGACCAGGACGACTGATCCGTGTAAAGGAAAGAATGAATGGGGCCATGTATCGTGAGATTTTGAGTGAAAACCTCCTTCCATCAGCAAGGGCATTGGAGATGAAACGTGGCTGGGTCTTTCAGCATGACAATGATCCCAAACACACCGCCCGGGCAACGAAGGAGTGGCTTCGTAAGAAGCATTTCAAGGTCCTGGAGTGGCCTAGCCAGTCTCCAGATCTCAACCCCATAGAAAATCTTTGGAGGGAGTTGAAAGTCCGTGTTGCCCAGCGACAGCCCCAAAACATCACTGCTCTAGAGGAGATCTGCATGGAGGAATGGGCCAAAATACCAGCAACAGTGTGTGAAAACCTTGTGAAGACTTACAGAAAACGTTTGACCTGTGTCATTGCCTACAAAGGGTATATAACAAAGTATTGAGAAACTTTTGTTATTGACCAAATACTTATTTTTCACCATAATTTGCAAATAAATTCATTAAAAATCCTACAATGTGATTTTCTGGAAAAAAATGCTCATTTTGTCTGTCATAGTTGACGTGTACCTATGATGAAAATTACAGGCCTCTCTCATCTTTTTAAGTGGGAGAACTTGCACAATTGGTGGCTGACTAAATACTTTTTTCCCCCACTGTATGTGAGGAGGGAGGAGGATAGGGAGAGGAGAGCAGTGGTCGAGGAGGTCTCACGCTCCCCTCACATGCATGCAGGCAGCGGCTCCGTGACATTGGCCGTCGCCAGGGCTCCATATATGAAGCATTTAATTTTAACAAGACCTTGTTCTCTGTTAATGGCTGCCAGTAAACTCACTTTTCTCCTGTGTGTGGCTTTTTGTGTACTGGGTTAACCTCAGAGCCACAGAGATTGATACAGTATTTGCAATACAATCATAAATAAAAAATAAAATAAATTGGTCATTTAGCAGACGCTCTTATCCAGAGCGACTTACAGGAGCAATTAGGGTTAAGTGCCTTGCTCAAGGGCACATCGACAGATTTTTCACCTAGTCGGCTTGGGGATTAGAACCAGCGACCTTTCGGTTACTGGTACAACGCTCTTAACCACTAAGCTACCTGCCGCCCCCAATCATCTAGGGAGACCATTGAGGTGTTCTGACTGTTGACTTTTACATTGAGATTGTGTTCTCAGCCTTAAATAAATGAAATGAATAAAGAATTTAACAACCAGGACTGTACAATATATTACTCATAATAAACATTATCATGCAATGTGATTAAAGGAAATCTCCACCCAAAAACAATATTTTGGTATTTGTTTCATTAGTCCATTGTTGATATCACAGGAAGTTGGTGGCACCTTAATTGGGGAGGATGGGCATGTGGTAATGGCTGGAGCGGCATAAGTGGAAAGGTATCAACAACATCAAACACATGGTTTCCATGGTTTCCATGTGTTTGCTGCCATTGCATTCGCTCCGTTCCAGTCGTACCAGTCATTATTATCCTCCCCTCAGCAGCCTCCACTGGTTGATATAGTCCTAAAATGTTTTGCATATCAGCAATCAAGTTTTCAAGATATGTAACTTTCAAAATACAGAAATCTGGCCCATATGATGAATCATACGGGCCAGATTTCTGTATTTAAAAAAGTTACATATCTTGAAAGCTTGATTACTGATATGCACAAAAAATGGGACTATATCAACAATGGACTAATGAAACAAATAACAAAAGATAGTTTTTGGGTGGAGTTTTCCTTTAACACAGTAATTGAAATATACAGGATTAAATCACTTGTGCTCTGTAGTCCTTGGTATTAATCGCATATAAGTGACATAAGTTTAATACGTAAGTAGTTCAATAATAATGGTTATTGGCCTGGCTACAACTCTTGATCAACTTTCTCATGCAATGTTATTAACATTGTTATAACAAAACACATGATCATAACAGGAAGGTACTGTATATTGCTCTGCAGTTCTGGGTTTTACAGTGAAAGGCCAGTACAGCTGAGCATTTCCAGTTTCCTCTGGTCCTGTGCAACTCAAGCCAGGCAGGTAGTTCTTGTCCTGATTTCCCTCTTTTCCGCTTGGAGAAAGAAAAACAACTGGTTTATAACTTCAGAGCAGCGAGTCCATAAGCAGAGGACCAGCGAGCCCAGCCCCGAGAGCACACCTCTTTGTGGTCCATGAATAATGCTGGAGGTCAAGGGTTGCGGGTTAGAGGATGTTGAGTCTGTCACTCTCTTCAAACGCTAAGTAAAAACATACTACATGCATTTTTCACTGGCTAACACAGACAGAACTACTGGCACGCAGGCAGCCGGACCCTCCAAACTCTTCCAAACACGCAACATGTGAAATATTTTAACATCCAGGTTCAAAACAGCTTGAGGAGTGACATTCTTTCACATGACTTTATTTCAGACACTCCCCTTAGTCTCCTGGGTATCTGTTTATAGTAGCGTTGTATACTGTAAAGGGGGTGTCAATCATATGGCCCACGGGTCGGATAAACAGTACCAGTCAAAAGTTTGGACACACCTACTCATTCCAGGGTTTTTCTTTATTTTTCACATTGTAGAATAATACTCAAGACATCAAAACTATGAAATAACACATATGGAATCATGTAGTAACCAAAGAAGTGGGGGGGGGGGGTATACAGAAGATAGCGCTATTTGGTAAAAGACCAAGTCTATATTATGGCAAGAACAGCTCAAATAATCAAAGAGAAACGACAGTCCATCATTACTTTACTTGGATAGGAGTTACATAGTTCAGAATACACAAGACCAAGCACACACAAAATAACCATTTTTAATTTTTTCTATTTTGAAAGTAATCTTTCATTGACAAGCTATAAGGGAATTATTGATGACCAGAGCTGGAAACATCAGATGCCTTCCACAACATGTGAACAATATCAGAAAAAAATGGGATTGATAGACCTAACATCTAGAAATTAGCAGATGTTTTAGTAAGTGGTGTCAGGTGTGGTCACGGGACATTTCCAAGTGTCCCTAAACCTCTCCAAAGTGGCATATGTCTGTAAATTAGATAATTCCAGTACTATTACATATTTGCAATCCCTAAATGCTATTTGTTCAGTATAAAAACACAATTTCTACCATATCAACCTCACTCAAACATCGTAGTGGTGTTATGGGGTATCCAGGGTACATTCAAGTGTTCTTTCAACCTCTCCAAAGTGTCCGCATGTGGTAATTGCACTGTTTTTGCACACTGGATGTGCCTAAAAGTTATTATTTCTACAACACCAACCTCTCTCAAACGTTGTGGTAGTGTCGGGGGACATACAGGGGATATGGATGCCTACAGCATGTAAGCAGGCAACATCAAATTTTTGATGCGCAAAGATATAGTCACTCGGTGGACATTCGATGTTGCCATTAAGTCATATATCATCAGATAACATTGGCAATATGCTAGATGTGTTCTTACCAACCTAAGGATTAATTTGATACCCCCGTGTAGCTATAGCTTTTCCACAGACCAAATCAAAGCTTACCTTGTAAGATGTTTGCTGTTTGGTGAAAACGTTGTGTAAAATAAAAATGTTGACTCTCGGGGCTGGTGATCATTAACGGTAGATCACAGGTAGACAAATAAGATATCCTCATGATCTGTGGAGTCCCGGCTTTCGGTGTGTATCAACGTATTCCGTGTTTATTTCGTTTATGCTTCACAACGCTAACCGGAATGTAGGTAGCAGCCATCTTGAAATGAGGTCATCGGCTTGGCCTGCCCTTATAAATTGGTATGCCCATATATGGTAGTAAGTCATGCCAAAGATTTGAAGGCACTGATCAACAGCCAAGATACTCCGCTTTTCGCAGACACCCTGATTTTGGAGATAGGGGCTACCGTTCTCATACCAGACTGAATTGAATTGAAATAGGGTTCCCAAATATGGGGACTTTACATTTAAGAGGTCAGCTTCTTGATATAGATGATCTTGGCAAAGGCGAAATGCTCACTAACAAGGATGTAAACACATTTGTGCACAACATTTGAGAGAAATAAGCTTTTTGTGAGTATGGAACATTTCTGGGATATTTTATTTCAGCTCATGAAACATGGGAACAACACTTTACATGTTGCATTTATATTTTTGTTGAGTATTATCAGTGGCGATTTTAGCATGTAAATCTTGGTGGGGCAAACTCAACTTTATTTTAATTTTTATGCATGCCAGGAAAGCCACTACACAACACAACACAACACTAAACAATACATTCATTGCACTACAACGGTGACAAACGGTGCCCACAAATGTTTAAGGCCTACATAAAGCTGTTCTAACAGCAGAGCTTTCTTTTCAGCACCATGGAGTGAATCCTTACCACCGCTACACCTGGCTATCAGCGGAGCCTTGTCTGGAAGCGAAACAGTTCATTCAGCCTCAATTACTGCCTTTTAAAAAAACATAGCTGATATGGCTGATTTGCTTAAACTAATGTGGTTTCTACTGACAATTGAGGTGTACAAACTATGGCATGAAAGCTCTTACAACATTCAATGAGGACATTTCTCTAAAACAGGCTATAGGCTACATGTGCACCACCAAGTCAAAACACTAGTCTCAGTTATGAGGGGGAAAGGGACCAAATTATTAAAGTGAGGCACATGGGCTACTAACAGCTTACTACACAACATACACTTAGTATTACTTTCTTAGCTATAGTATACATATGTCCCTGGCATATTACATCATTTATGCAGCAGCATACAATACATTTTTGGACTCACCTTGTTGTGCTGTGCTCACTTGAACAGGAAGGTGGCGCGGCGGTCCTTCTTGGGGGCAAATTTTGTCATCAAACTTTGTCATCAAAGTCTGGCATGCTCTGGATTTATGATGCTTTCAAGACAACTGGGAACTCGAGAAAAAAAATGATCTTCAGGTCGTAGCTCTAGAAAGAGGCCCGATTTCCCGACTTGGAATTCCGAGTTGGATGACCGTTCAAAACGTATTTTCCCAGTCGGAGCTAGTTTTTTTCAGAGTTCCTAGTTGTCTTGAACTCACTGAAGTCTGAGATTTCCCAGTTACAAGTTTCCATTTGTTTTGAACGCAGCAGAAATCATGCTGGATTGACAGCATGGCCAATGTATTCAACCTTTTCTGGCCCATGGTGTTGCGTGTGAATGTTTATCCTTTTAAGCTTGGAAAAGAGACCCTTAAACCCAGACTTGGACCACACACCCTCTCCCCCAAATAGCAGGCAGGGGAAGCAAAATAGTGATTGCTTTGCAACGCTTGCAGTTAGCCACTGATTCCTTCTGAACCACTCATTGTTGAATTTGCGATTTCCAACTTGTTGTGTAATGTTTATGTCCAATGGCTGATGAGCACCGATACGTTTTAGCTATAATTTCTCTTCATATGACAAGGATTGAAAAGGATTTGCCAGTAGATTGTCAACGTGATTCATGATGATAACTGCTTGTCTAGATTGCTAGCTAAGATTTTGAAAGTATGATGTTGACATGATCAGTCCAATCAAAGCTACGGTAGATATATAACCTGATTTGACATCATTTTATCTGTGGCCAATGACCTTCTTGGATGGGCACTTCTAATGTAAATCTGTGGCAGCACCCAAGGAGGCTTGAACTTTCTAGCTTTCCCTGTAGATTTTGCGGCGACGTAGTGTCCCAATGATTGACAGAACACTGAGCCAATCATGGCGCAACTAGAGAAGATGACCAACCCCTACGCTCTGTATTTTCTGCTGGCTGCCCCTCCACCACAGAAAGCACTGAGCTAGGCTGAAACACCTGCATTTTGGAGCTGCCTTACTCAAGAAAGCAAAAAAGAGACCATGTTTGTATGCGGCTTTATTAACTCAATCCAATTTTTTATTTTTATTTTACATTGTTTGCGAACTGATATGTGATGCGTGTTAATGCCAAAGTAAACACGCAACAAAAATAAAATAAAAATATATTTTTTAGCTAAACAGGTGGGTCTCAAAGATTGATTGCTGATGAGTAGTGTATTCATTCAATGTGAAGTCTATGGCGTCTCTAGGTCCTTTGCTTATCTGCTTCATGTTTTCTCCAATGATAAACATCCTGGACCTAGTATGTAAAGGTTTGTAATGTCTCTCGATCAGCATCTCTGCTTACAGTCTCTGCTGGGCATTTGCTTTGAAAGATGAGCTACACAGAGAGAGATTATTAACAAAGGAGATATATCACATGAACAAAGGAGACCTATGCATCCCAAATGGCACCTTATTCCCTTTATGGGATATTCCCCTGTAGGCTCTGGTCAAAAGTAGTGCACTATACAGAGCCTTCAAACTCAACTCTGGACCTCGAAGCCAGTTCCACTGCATTTTTTCATTGTTTCCTCTAATCAGGAACTGATTTAGACCTGGGACAGCAGTTGTGTGCAATTAATTATCATGTAGAACAGAAAACCAGCAGGCTCTGAGCCACGTAGGGTAAGAGTTGAGTACCCATCATATAGGGAATAAGCTGCCATTTGGGCCGCACACCAAGCTTCTCTTCTAGATTGATATTAATGCATTTCAGTCCTGTGGCCTGTTGCTTTATGATGTTATCGAGATGATAGGAGGTCATGTTCCGGAGGAGGCAGGCACCAGCACCAGCCAACTGTATCATCTACATTCATGAACAGACTGACTCACAGCTGGAAGCAAATGCGTTCCAAATGGCACCCTGTTCCATATGTAGTGCACTTCTTCTGACCAAGGCCTGTGGGGCTCTGGGCAATAGTAGTGCACTATGTAGGGAATAGGGTGTCATTTGGGACGTGCCTCTGATAAGTCTCACCGACGTAATAGACCTCAAGATTGGGACAGGGGTTTATTCTGGGGTCATTGAGGTGCTCTTTCTTTGTGTACTTTTTTAGAATCGCTCCGATTTCTCATCTGATGGATTTGTTCACACTCATTTGCTTAAACAGAATATTATATATACATTCGTGGTCAAAGTTTTGAGAATGACACAAGTATTGGTCTTCACAAAGTTCGCTGCTTCAGTGTTATGAGATATTTTTGTCAGATGTTACTATGGTATACTGAAGTATAATTACAAGAATTCCGTAAGTGTCAAAGGCTTTTATTGACAATTACATTAAGTTTATGCAAAGAGTTTAAAAAAATTGTGTTGACCCTTCTTTTTCAAGACCTCTGCAATCCGCCCTGGCATGCTGTCAATTAACTTCTGGGCCACATCCTGACTGATGGCAGCCCATTCTTGGATAATCAATGCTTGGAGTTTGTCAGAATTTGTGGGTTTTTGTTTTTCCACCCGCCTCTTGAGGATCGACCACAGGTTCTCAATGGGATTAAGGTCTGGGGAGTTTCCTGGCCATGGACCCAAAATGTCGATGTTTTGTTCCCCAGGCCACTTAGTTATCACTTTTGCCTTATGGCAAGGTGCTCCATCAAGCTGGAAATGGCATTGGTCATCACCAAACTGTTCTTGGATGGTTGGGAGAAGTTGCTCTCAGAGGATGTGTTGGTACCATTCTTTATTCATGGCTGTGTTCTTAGGCAAAATTGTGAGTGAGCCCATTCCCTTGGCTGAGAAGCAACCCCACACATGAATAGTCTCAGGATGCTTTACTGTTGGCATGACACAGGACTGATGGTAGCGCTCACCTTTTCTTCTCCCCAAACAATCGGAAAGGGGATTCATCAGAGAAAATGACTTTACTCCAGTCCTCAGCAGTCCAATCCGAGTACCTTTTGCAGAATATCAGTCTGTCCCTGATGTTTTTCCTGGAGAGAAGTGGCTTCTTTGCTGCCCTTCTTGACACCAGGCCATCCTCCAAATGTCTTCGCCTCACTGTGCGTGCACTCACACCTGGCTGCTGCCATTCCTGAGCAAGCTCTGCACTGGTGGTGCCCCGATCCCGCAGCTGAATACATTTTAGGAGATGGTCCTGGCGCTTGCTGGACTTTCTTGGGCGCCCTGATGCCTTCTTCACAACAATTGAACCTCTCTCCTTGTAGTTCTTGATGATCCGAAAAATGGTTGATTTAGGTGCAATCTTACTAGCAGCAATATCCTTGCCTGTGAAGCCTTTTTTGTGCAAAGCAATGATGACGGCACGTGTTTCTTTGCAGGTAACCATGGTTAACAGAGGAAGAACAATGATTTCAAGCACCACCCTCCTTTTAAAGCTTCCAGTCTGTTATTCTAACTCTATCAGCATGACAGAGTGATCTCCAGCCTTGTCCTCGTCAACACTCTCACCTGTGTTAACGAGAGAATCACTGACATGATGTCAGCTGGTCCTTTTGTGGCAGGGCTGAAATGCAGTGGAAATGTTTTTTTGGGATTAAGTTCATTTTCATGGCAAAGAGGGACTTTGCAATGAATTGCAATTCATCTGATCACTCTTCATGACATTCTGGAGTATATGCAAATTGCCATCATCAAAACTGAGGCAGCAGACTTTGTGAAAATTAGTATTTGTGTCATTCTCAAAACTTTTGACACGACTGTACACTACCATTCAAAAGTTTGGGGTCACTTAGAAATGTCCTTGTTTTTGAAAGAAAAGCTATTTTTTTGTCCATTAAAATAACATCAAATTAATCAGAAATACAGTGTAGACATTGTTAATGTTGTAAATGGCTATTGTAGCTGGAAACGGCTCATTTTTTTATGGAATATCTACAGAGGCCCATTATCAGCAACCATCAGTCATGTGTTCCAATGGCACGTTGTGTTTGCTAATCCAAGTTTATCATTTTAAAAGGCTATTTGATCATTAGAAAACCCTTTTGCAATTATGTTAGCACAGCTGAAAACTGTTGTTCTGATTAAAGAAGCAATAAAACTGGCCTTCTTGATACTAGTTGAGTATCTGGAGCATCAGCAATTGTGGGTTCGATTACAGGCTCAAAATGGCCAGAAACAAATAACTTTATTCTGAAACTTGTCAGTCTATTCTTGTTCTGAGTAATGAAGGCTATTCCATGCGAGAAATTGCCAATAAACTGAAGATCTCGTACAACGCTGTGTACATATTACTTCAACTACCTCAACTAGCCGGTGCCCCCGCACATTGACTCTGCACCGGTACCCCCCTGTATATATAGCCTCCCTACTATTATTTTATTTTACTTCTGCTCTTTTGTTCTCAACACTTTTTTTGTTTTATTCTACTTTTTTTATTTAAAATAAATGCACTGTTGGTTAAGGGCTGTAAGTAAGCATTTCACTGTAATGTCTGCACCTGTTGTATTCGGCGCATGTGGCCAATAAAATTTGATTTGATTTGATTTGACTACTCCCTTCACAGAACAGCGCAAACTGGCTCTAACCAGAATAGAAAGAGGAGTGGGAGTCCCCGGTGCACAACTGAGCAAGAGGACAAATACATTAGAGTGTCTAGTTTGAGAAACAGACGCCTCACAGGTCCTCAACTGGCAGCTTCATTAAATAGTACCCACAAAACACCAGTCTCAACGTCAACAGTGAAGAGGCGACTCCGGGATGCTGACCTTCTAGGCAGAGTTGCAAAGAAAAAGCCATATCTCAGACTGCCCATCTTAATATTTTATTTTTATTGGCCAGTCTGAGATAAGATGGGCAAAAGAACACAGACACTGGACAGAGGAAGATTGGAAAAACAGACAAATCGAAGTTTGAGGTGTTCGGATCACAAAGAAGAACATTTGTGAGACGCAGACCAAATTAAAAGATGCTGGAGCAGTGCTTGATGCCACCCGTCAAGCATGGTGGAGGCAATGTGATGGTCTGGGGGTGCTTTGGTGGTGGTAAAGTGGGAGATTTGTACAGGGTAAAAGGGATCTTGAAGAAGGAAGGCTATCACTCCATTTTGCAATGCCAAGCCATACCCTGTGGACGGCGCTTGATTGGAGCCAATTTCCTCCTACAACAGGACAATGACCCAAAGCACAGCTCCAAACTATGCAATAACTATTTAGGGAAGAAGCAGTCAGCTGGTATTCTGTCTATAATGGAGTGGCCAGCACATCTCAACACTATTGAGCTGTTGTGGGAGCAGCTTGACCGTATGGTACGTAAAAAGTGCCCATCAAGCCAATCCAACTTGTGGGAGGTGCTTCAGGAAGCATGGGGTGAAATCTCTTCAGATTACCTCAACAAATTGACAACTAGAATGCCAAAGGTCAGCAAGGCTGCAATTGCTGCAAATGGAGGATTCTTTGACGAAAGCAAAGTTTGAAGGACACAATTATTATTTCAATTAAAAATCATTATTTCAAACTTGTTAATGACTACATTTCCTATTCATTTTGCTATATTTCCTATTCAAACTCATTTCATGTATGTTTTCATGGAAAACAAGGAAATTTCTAAGTGACCCCAAACTTTTGAACGGTAGTGTATATATATATATCTGAAATAGATGAGTGTGTTATTCAGTATCCTCAGGGCATCATACTGTTGAGGGGCAAAGACAAGTGGATCTGTCCCTTGTCAGCAACTAGGCACTTTTTCTACTATCTTTCTCTGACTACACTGCCAGTTTTTACTTCCAGCATAAACTCCCTTCTACTTGGTCTGTATCCCAAATGGCACCCTGTTCCCTTTTGACAAGAGTCCTATGAGCCATGGTCAAAATAAGTGCACTATATACGGAATAGGGTGCCATTTGGGATGCAATCTTGCTCTCTTCTCTGTGATGAAGGTAGTGTGTCAAGGTTTTGACATATTTTCAACAGCTTCTCACCTGACTAAAAGGTAGTCTTAGAGACTACTAGAAGACAGACTATTCAGTCTTAACACGAGCAGCCATACACATTTTTCCTGTTATGGGAAGTTCTTGACTTTCTACAGGAATATAATTAGGTTGGCTAACCCTCAGTCTTGCCTGTAGTGTAGGGCCTGCAGTGTTACAAAGCTACTGACCTGTCCAGTGTGACTTACTGTAGTTGGTAGAACATGGCACTTACAATGCCAATGCCCGGATTATTGAGTTCGATTCTCGCTGGGGACACACTTAAGAAAATAAATGCTAGTAAAACTGTAATTTTCATTGGATAAAAGCGTCTGCTAAATAGCATATATTATATCATTCAGATTCTTACACAGTTGCAAACTTGGTTATTCATTTTAATGTCACCTCCATGTACCTTTCCAGGTCGCCTAACAGTAGCCAGATTCTTCAAACCTCTCTGCTTCTTCTGTTCACATCTGTAAACATGACCTAGAACCTTCAACAGTAGGCTATGCCAAAGATGGTTCTGTGGCTATGCTCCAGTCATGTAAACCTCACATCTGTGACTGTAAGATTTACAAATACACATTTTTACTGTATTCCCCGTGCTTACAGTGACACCCTCTGGCAAAGCTTGGTACGGTGTCCAAATCACTACATAATTTAAATATATATACATTTACATTACACTTTAGTCATTTAGCAGACACTCTTATCCAGAGCGACTTACAGTTAGTGAGTGCATAAATTTTTTATACTGGCCCCCTGTGGGAATTGAACCCACAACCCTGGCGTTGCAAACGCCATGCTCTATCAACTGAGCTACACGGGGCCTATATATAGATATAGATAACAAACAATGAGACATCATTGAGTTCAATAATTGACAAGAACATAAAAGACCAGAAAAATGTTTTCGAAACATTAGTTATGACAGCATATGATAATGTGACAATGACACTTATTCTGAAAATAATTTGTTATAATATTGGACTGTAGACAACCTTTTCTTATTATTTAGTAATTTCAGAGACTCAATGAAAAACAAAGTCTATAAAAAACACTTTAAAGCAGGGGGTTGATTTAAAAAAGTTGGTTTTGTGGATATAAGACTTACCAACCAACCAAAATCAAGACATTAGTTATACATTTCAAAGAGTTCAGAGTACTGTCAAACAAGGTTATAACATCATTCAATATCAATAGTGTCACCAGTTTTACTCAGTATACACTCCTTCATATCTCTCCAAAATGGAATAGTGTACAAACAACTGTAAAACAAATGTGTCATCGTTCCAGGTCCATCATTGCAGAAGGTACACTTGTCGTCAATGTCTGTAAACCTTGACACCATTGTGTTGGAGGGGTACATATTGGGAAAAAATCTTTAGGAGCACCTCTCTTATCTTATTAGAAATACAACATTTAAAGGGACAAAGCCAAGGCTTTCTCCATTGATAGTTGTGGATTCCAAAAGGATTTCCCTCTTGGTGTGATCTTTCTTTCACTATTAAACATATCATCTTATGTGTTTATTTGTACACTTGAGACTTTTGATATCAATATCAAAAATATCATAAATAGACTAGGTTCTATTCTAAGTGTATCGGCAGGTAGCTTAGTGGTTAAGAGCGTTGTGCCAGTAACCGAAAGGTCGCTGGTTCTAATCCCCGAGCCGACTAGGTGAAAAATCTGTCGATGTGCCCTTGAGCAAGGCACTTAACCCTAATTGCTCCTGTAAGTCGCTCTGGATAAGAGCGTCTGCTAAATGACCAATTATAATTATATTAGCTGGGAAATACCAGCGGGAATAGCATTAATCACAGAGTGATAGTCTTTGTGTGTAACAGGAAAGGCTTTGACTCTTAAAAATACCTCATAACTTAACATTTGGCCACCACTATCAAACATGCCACCTACAAAGATGATATTGTTCTCTATCCAATGTTGTTTTTAATAGTGATATTACCATTATTCCACAGAATAGCTTTATGAGGCAAAAAGTCATGCACAAAACATAATTTCCATGCCAAGGGCTTGGTGATAACATTTTGACAATTTAAGTGGCAGTTTAGTTATGTTGTAAATACAAAACAAAAATAGTAAACCCCCAATTTTCTTAAAAAATAAAGAACCATAAAGATTCTGGAGATTCTATGCATTTTTTCAAATACTTAATCTTAAATGTACTATTTATATCCACAAAATCCAATAACTCAAAACCAGTGGAGGCTGCTGAAGGGAGGATGGCTCATAATAATGACTGGAACTGGGCAAATGGAATGGCATCAAACACATAGAAACCATGTGTTTGATACCATTCCACTGATTCCTCTCCAGCCATTACCACGAGCCCGTCCTCCCCAATTAAGGTGCCACCAACCTCCTGTGCTCAAAACCTCCTTCTGCCATAGTTGCAGAGTGAACTTCATTTTTAAGGTGGTGATGTTTGTTTTTCCACACAAACCAAACAATCCATATCACTAAACGGTGGAGGGGAGGAGGAGGTTCATGTCGTCAGCTGTTCGACGTGGCGACTTCACGTAACGTTACGTATAGGGCCAGATGAGGGAGGGAGGGACTGCTTCAGGGATTATATCTGCATACTGTGCTCGGTTCTACCCGGGGATGCTAACGGAATCACGACTACAGTCATGCGTTCATCAACAGACGAAAAATAAACATTGCAACGGTGTTAATCCGTTCATAATAGTAATATTTTATGAAATATCGTGCAGAATAAGCAGCAACATTTGACATTTTGGGAGACTGGACTACTGCACCCACACATCAGGTAACGTTAGCTAGCTAACGTTAGCAGATCACGCTAACTGAGATCATCATCATTTTCTGCAGCACCACCAGTTTAGCCAGCTGGCTAGGTTTGGAGCTAGCTAGCTAGGTGTCGTGTTGCTGGGACTAGCAAGATAACTAGATACAACACGAATAATGATCACGAATAGCTAGCTATGGCTTTTGTAATGTGTTGTATTGTGAAATATGATGGCTTGTTGAGAGAGCAGGTTATCGCTTCATTCAGCTCTGAAACGTTACTGGTGGACAGCTCAGCCATCTAGCTAAGGAATGTGGACACTGCATTTTTACATATCACAGCTGGCTAGGCTGGATATTGTGCTGAATTAGGCATATTCTACCCATATTTACGTTGAAACCATTCCTATCATTAATGTGAAAAGCTCAGTGTATGTGATGATCCTTCTCCCCCCCGCCCCTCTCTCTCCATCCTCCATCTCTGTCTCTCACCCAACGCTCTCTCTCCTGCAGACTACCACCATGGCAGACAGTTTTATGGGCAAGGCGGCTACCATGGAGATTCCTATCAACAGCAATGGAGAGACCCTGGCCGAGGATGACAGTTTGGAGCAGGTGGGTCATTTGATTGTGTCCCAAATGGCACCATATTCTCTAAATAATGCACTTCTTTTGACCAGGGCCCATAGGGCTCTGGTCAAAAGTAGGGCACTTTGGGAATATGGTGCCATTTGGGATACAGTCACTGCGTACAGTATTCACAGTTGAAGTCTTGTTAACAAACTAAAGTTTTGGCAAGTCGGTTAGGACATGTTCTTTGTGCATGACACAAGTACATTTTCCAACAATTGCTTACAGACAGATTATTTCACTTATAATTCACTGTATCACAATTCCAGTGGGTCAGAAGTTTACATACACTAAGTTGACGGTGCCTTTAAACAGCTTGGAAAATTCCAGAAAATGATGTCATGGCTTTAGAAGCTTCTGATAGGCTAATTGACATCATTTGAGTCAAATGGAGGTGTACCTGTGGATGTATTTCAAGGCCTACCTTCAAACTCAGTGCCTCTTTGTTTGACATCATGGGAAAATCAAAAGAAATCAGCCAAGACCTCAGAAAAAAAAATGGTAGACCTCCACAAGTCTGGTTCATCCTTGGAGCAATTTCCAAATGCCTGAAGGTACCACGTTCATCTGTACAAACAATAGTACGCAAGTATAAACACCATATGACCACGCAGCCTTCATACCGCTCAGGAAGGAGACGCGTTCTGTCTCCTAGAGATGAACGTACTTTGGTGTGAAAAGTGCAAATCAATCCCAGAACAACAGCAAAGGACCTTGTGAAGATGCTGGAGCAAACAGGTACAAAAGTATCTATATCCACAGTAAAATGAGTCCTATACAGTAATCCCTCGTTTATCGCGGGGGTTACGTTCCGAAAATGACCCGCGATAAGTGAAATCCGCGAAATAGAAAACTTTTTTTTTTTACAATTAGCAACTATTACATGTATACAAATACAGTGACTCACGTGTAGGCCGTTTCACTGCTCTTCAGACTGGGCCGCTGCATCCTGACTGCGCTCTGCAGTGTTCTCTTTTTTCCTCCTTCTTTATGTAACGAACGGAAGATTCATTGATTCCGTAATGGCGAGCAACGGCTGCATAGCTTTTACCTTCCCTTAGCATGTCCAGAAGTTTAACTTTATCTGAGATAGGTAGCATCTTCCGCCGTTTGGGCCCATCCGCAGGTGCTTTTGTCGGTCCAGGCCGTTTCGTCGACATTATGGGTTTAGGAGATGTTCGAAATTACAAGATAATTTGGCCAACTTAATGTAAATTTGCCAAGCTGTTTTATGTACGTACACATAACTGCACGAGACGACAAAATGATAGCACAATTCGTAGCATGTTTTGATACAAGAAGCGGGAGTGAGTTTTTAGCGAATCAGAATGCAGAGCACAATGCACCAAAAAAAAAAAATGCATTATGAAAATCCGCGAAATAGCGAATCCGCGATAAGTGAACCGCGAAGTGGCGAGGGATCACTGTATTGACATAACCTGAAAGGCCGCTCAGCAAGGAAGAAGCCACTGCTCCAAAACCGCCATAAAAAAAGACAGACTACGGTTTGCAACTGCACATGGGGACAAAGATCGTACTTTTTGGAGAAATGTCCTCTGGTCTGATGCAACAAAAATAAAACTGTTTGGCCATAAAGACCATCGTTATGTTTGGAGGAAAAAGGGGGTTGCTTGCAAGCCGAAGAACACCATCCCAACCGTGCAGCACGGGGGTGGCAGCATCATGCTGTGGGGGTGCTTTGCTGCAGGAGGGACTGGTGCACTTCACAAAATAGATGGCATCATGAGGAAGAAAATTATGTGGATACAGTGGGGGAAAAAAGTATTTAGTCAGCCACCAATTGTGCAAGTTCTCCCACTTAAAAAGATGAGAGAGGCCTGTAATTTTCATCATAGGTACACGTCAACTATGACAGACAAATTGAGAAAAGAAAATCCAGAAAATCACATTGTAGGATTTTTAACGAATTTATTTGCAAATTATGGTGGAAAATAAGTATTTGGTCACCTACAAACAAGCAAGATTTCTGGCTCTCACAGACCTGTAACTTCTTCTTTAAGAGGCTCCTCTGTCCTCCACTCGTTACCTGTATTAATGGCACCTGTTTGAACTTGTTATCAGTATAAAAGACACCTGTCCACAACCTCAAACAGTCACACTTCAAACTCCACTATGGCCAAGACCAAAGAGCTGTCAAAGGACACCAGAAACACAATTGTAGACCTGCACCAGGCTGGGAAGACTGAATCTGCAATAGGTAAGCAGCTTGGTTTGAAGAAATCAACTGTGGGAGCAATTATTAGGAAATGGAAGACATACAAGACCACTGATAATCTCCCTCGATCTGGGGCTCCACGCAAGATCTCACCCCGTGGGGTCAAAATGATCACAAGAACGGTGAGCAAAAATCCCAGAACCACACGGGGGGACCTAGTGAATGACCTGCAGAGAGCTGGGACCAAAGTAACAAAGCCTACCATCAGTAACACACTACGCCGCCAGGGACTCAAATCCTGCAGTGCAAGACGTGTCCCCCTGCTTAAGCTAGTACATGTCCAGGCCCGTCCGAAGTTTGCTAGAGTGCATTTGGATGATCCAGAAGAGGATTGGGAGAATGTCATATGGTCAGATGAAACCAAAATAGAACTTTTTGGTAAAAACTCAACTCGTCGTGTTTGGAGGACAAAGAATGCTGAGTTGCATCCAAAGAACACCATACCTACTGTGAAGCATGGGGGTGGAAACATCATGCTTTGGGGCTGTTTTTCTGCAAAGGGACCAGGACGACTGATCCGTGTAAAGGAAAGAATGAATGGGGCCATGTATCGTGAGATTTTGAGTGAAAACCTCCTTCCATCAGCAAGGGCATTGAAGATGAAACGTGGCTGGGTCATTCAGCATGACAATGATCCCAAACACACCGCCCGGGCAACGAAGGAGTGGCTTCGTAAGAAGCATTTCAAGGTCCTGGAGTGGCCTAGCCAGTCTCCAGATCTCAACCCCATAGAAAATCTTTGGAGGGAGTTGAAAGTCTGTCCCAAAACATCACTGCTCTAGAGGAGATCTGCATGGAGGAATGGGCCAAAATACCAGCAACAGTGTGTGAAAACCTTGTGAAGACTTACAGAAAACATTTGACCTGTGTCATTGCCAACAAAGGGTATATAACAAAGTATTGAGAAACTTTTGTTATTGACCAAATACTTATTTTCCACCATAATTTGCAAATAATTTCATTAAAAATCCTACAATGTGATTTTCTGGATTTTTTTCCCTCATTTTGTCTGTCATAGTTGACGTGTACCTATGATGAAAATTACAGGCCTCTCTCATCTTTTTAAGTGGGAGAACTTGCACAATTGGTGGCTGACTAAATACTTTTTTCCCCCACTGTATATTGAAGCAACATCTCAAGACATCAGTCAGGAAGTTAAAGCTTGGTCGCAAATGGGTCTTCCAAATGGACAATGACCCCAAGCATACTTCCAAAGTTGTGGCAAAATGGCTTAAGGACAACAAAGTCAATGTATTGGAGTGGCCATCACAAAGCCCTGACCTCAATCCTATTGAAAGTTGGTGGGCAGAACTGAAAAAGTGTGTGCGAGCAAGGAGGCCTACAAACCTGACTCAGTTACACCAGCTCTGTCAGGAGGAATGGGTCAAAATTCACCCAACTTATTGTGGGAAGCTTGTGGAAAGCTACCCGAATTGTTTGACCCAAGTTAAACAATTTAAAGGCAATGCTACCAAATACTAATTGAGTGTATGTAAACTTCTGACCCACTGGGAATGTGATGAAAGAAATAAAAGCTGAAATAAATCATTCTCTCTACAATTATTCTGACATTTCACATTCTTAAAATAAAGTGGTGATCCTAACTGACCTAAGACAGGGAATTTGTACTAGGATTAAAAATTGTGAAAAACTGAGTTTAAATGTATTTGGCTAAGGTGTATGTAAACTTCCGACTTCAACTGTATATGTATACTGTGTGTGGTGACCTCTCATTACATCAACTATTTGTTTGTGTATTTTATTGTACTGTATTATGTCTCACTTCTGTGCAGGCTGCAAAGAGTCAGTGGACCTTAGATGAGAAGGTAGGGATATACAGTAGAAGGGATGAGAGAGAGTGTGTCACGTCGTGGTAGGAGAACTCTAGATTTAGATGTAGTGTACATGTTAACATAGAAGACTTTCTGACTAACCACAATAAACCTTTATCAATTGTTTTTCACCTAATCTACTGAACCATTTTCATGTGTGTGAGTGTCTGTGTACAACAAAGATTAGGCCTATATGGAAGGTCTTCGTCAGGTTGACAATAGACTCTACAGGACCATTACGCATTAGTCCGTCCAGGATTGAGCCTTATTTTGTTGCGAAATCATAAATTCCCGCATATTATGCAGGGCTTGCAAAGTTGATCAATCACTGCACTATTTCTGCATTAAACAGTAAAATCATCGAAATATTATCGTATAAAACTGACCCATCACCGCAGTACAAAAAGAGGGCTCGCAATTTCAACCAATTACTGCGTATTTACCACATAATATGGTTCAATCAAGCCACACAACAACAAATGTTTTCCTCGCCAAATGCATTTGCGCAACAAATTGGACAAAATCATTGCATGTTGCCATGCAAAATGTCAGAATTGGCACGGCAAAATCAAGCGTTTTTGGCCACAAATAATCTCTGCGAAATCGGTGAGGGACTGATTTAGAGTTAGGCTATATCTATTCCATTGATGTGTTGTGGCTTCACCTTAGGACCTGCAGCAGGTGATGGTGTCTGGTCCCAACCTGAATGAGACCAGCATCGTCTCTGGAGGCTACGGAGGTCCTGCAGGGGGCATCATACCCACCTCCTCCATCAAAGGTACACACAGCTCTACTGCTCTCACTAGTTCACTAGCTCCATTAAAGGTACAGACAGCTCTCTAGTGCTCCCTACTGCTGTCACTGCAGTGCATTATTGGAATGTCCGCTTAATTATGTCCACTTAGGACTTATTGAATCAATGAATAGCCTAGTCCCTTTAGCAAGGTCTGTGCTGCTAGCTTGGTTTGTTAGCATTAAGAGTGGTGAAGACTACATTTTCAACTGCCCCAATGTCATTTGTCCTGATGGAATTCAATTAATTTTGTTTTTCTTTCAGGACCTTGCCAGAGGCATGCTGTTCTGCATCAGTTACTCTTTATTTTGACCTAACCTTCTTTCTGTTCTTTCAGGAGTCTCTGAGTAACAAACAGTCTCTCTACTGTATTGGCTATTTTGATTTTGAGATCTACTTCCTACTCTCTCTTACTGACTATCTTAACCAACCCTGTCCTCCAGGCCCTGCTATCCGCTTCAACCCTCAGTATGTGGACAGGAGACGCCCCCCTGCCCCTAACTGTGCCCTTGTGCCTGGAGCCGAACCTCAGCCCACAGGTGGCTTTGCACCTCTCAGCCACCTTCCACAAAACTGTATACTTCCCTCTTTAAAGGTAGACTCAGCGAAAATTATGTTGCCACAAGCAGCACCGCAGATATTGAGATGAGCGAGATGCAAGACTATGCTCTCACACAGTGATTACTGATCAATTCATTTATACATTTATAGTTAGTAGGTTTTGTTATCTGTTTTAACAAACCTTTTTATTTTTGTACTTATGTATTGGATATTGTTTTTTGGTTTTCATATAAGCCACTGAGCTTCCAACCACACCACAAATTATTTGTTTTATCTGTATTGTTGTCTAACACTTGTTTTCTTTGGTAAAAAAAACAGTCTCACACACTATCTGCACATGTGCACAGGTTCGTTTCACTCTGTTCACAGTGTGGTAGCCTGGGAACCAAAACACCTGAGAAGTTGAGCCTCGCGCTTCAACACTCTTAGTTGTTGTGGAAATTAACCCACTCTGCTGTTTACTCTCTGCATCTACATCATATTGCTGAGTCTACCTTTAACAGTTTTCCCCCTCTTTTATTTTCTTCACCTGTTTACACTTTCAATGGTGTATTCATTAGTTACTCTTTAATTCTGTGGGAGAATGAGCCTTGCCTGTAGCTTGGGTTGCTGTTTAACCCCAGACACAGTTGAAGCTGCTGTACTGTCGGATGTTAACAAAAAAACTAGCTATGTTTACTAACCTGACTGACTTCATTGCAGAGCTGTTTGATTTACTGTGTTATGTTTGTGTGAATGTTTCTAATGATGACAACTTCATCCCAAATGGCACCCTATTCACCACATAGTGCACTACTTTTCACCAGAGCCTTATGGCTCCCCCATAGGCAATATGGTGCCATTTTGGACGCATCCTATGTATGCAAATGTGACATGAAGCAGTTAACTAATGGAATGTTGAGGTTCATTAACTCACCACATGACATGTGCATCATTTCATACATTACTATTACTTATGTTGCGTTTTCATTCTGTTGTTTTTTCGACATGGAAAACCTGCATGACTCACTATCACCATCCTCTCACCCCTGTAACACGTTCACCACCTTCATCTATTTTCTCCATCTCATTGATCACATATCCTCACATCTCCTCTGCTCATCCTCCCCCCATGTCCATTCCAGACCTGCGAATGAAGTCCAGGGGACAGGGTGTAGGTCTGGTCTCCAGCCAGTCAGCAGCCAGCATGATAGCCAACCAAAACCAGACCGACCAGCCATTCACAGGTACCACTGGAGATGCAAAATTCCAGGTTTCCCAAAATTCCCAGGTTTTCTAGAAATCCTGGTCGGAAGATTTCCGGAATTGGAAGGTAATTCCAGAATTACTATAAGTGGTAAATCCAGAATTCTGAAACCAGGGTTTCTGGAAAACGTGGACATTTGACCTGGGAATGATACTGGAACGTTGCAGCCCTACACTGGACCCATACAGCACCACCCTCCTTTACTCCACTTCACTCTGTTCACTCATTCACTGGCCTGGAGATACTGTAGTAGTTGCCTCCTTATAACGCAACAGTTTGAAATGATCATACTGCCAAATGATGAGGTTTACAGTCTTTCTTTACATTGGACCCATACAGCACCACCCTCCTTTACTCCACTTCACTCTGTTCACTCATTCATTTCATTCAGTCCTCTCAACTGATCAATCAATCACTGTCATACTATTTGTCTCAAAGACATACTTGGTACATGAAAGGAATATTTCAGGTGTTTGCTTTGAGGAGTAGTGATGAGGAGAGTGCCCAACTAAGCACTGATCTACCACTGTGTGTAATCTGTGTATCGTAGCGCTACTGACTGAAGCTGGTTTTGTGACAGCGTTCATAGTAAATGAGATGGACAGTCCATCTTCTTTACTATAGGTCTCAGCAACCAACCACCTTAAGGAATCCTCTGAGAGTGAGCATGTTATTTATTATCCTTTGTGTCAGGGTTGGGGATGCACCACAGTAACAGCAACCAGAACATGTCAGCGGAGGAGGCTAACCGGGGTGTGGCTGTGGAGAAACTAGACAGCGTTAAGAAGTGGGGTATCAACACCTACAAGGTACAGAACAGAACCTGTCTCCTGGGGAACATTTGTTGAAGCCATACTTCACAGAATCTTCACTGTGTTCTATGGGTGTGATTGCGACTGCACTGGTATGATCATTTGTCTTCATACAAGACTGGGAATAATTTCCTCCTTGGAAAACGAGAAACTATTCTATTCGGTTCTATTCTGAACACATCTCTCCATATCGTCTTTATCCCAGTGTGTCAAGCATATATTCTCGTCTCCTCTTCTGTTCTCTCCTTTATCCTAATCACGTCTCTCCATCTCTACCCCAGTGTACCAAGCAGATGTTCTCGGAGAGGTTCGGCCGTGGTTCTCGGACGGTGGACCTGGAGCTGGAGGCCCAGATAGATGTGCTCAGGGACACCAAGAGGAAGTACGAGTCTGTCCTGAGACTGACCAGCGCCCTGACCAGCCACTTCTACAACATGGTCCAGACCCAGCAGTCCCTGGGAGACACCTTCGCGGACCTCAGCCAGAAATCACCTGAACTACGGGTAAGAAAGACTTCTAACCCCTGAATTTTAACACCTGACCCCTAACCTTAACCCGTAGACCTCAGCCCAGATAGAAATCAGCTGCAGATGGCACACTGTCTGAAATTGGCCCCCAAATATTTTTCTGAAAATCCAGGATGTAATTTTGGGTTGGAATCCAGGCTACCTTCCTGAATTGTAATCAATCCATAAATACCTAATGTAGAGGAAAAGTCAGTATGGGGTAGGGCGTCATTGTAAATAAGAATTTGTTCTTAACTGACTTGCCTAGTTAAATATGTCTCCTGAGTGGCGCAGTGGTCTAAGGCACTGCATCGCAGTGCTAACTGTGCCACTAGAGATCCTGGTTCGAATCCAGGCTCTGTCGGAGCCGGCCGCGACCGGGAGACTCATGGGCGGCACACAATTGGCCCAGCGTCGTCCAGGGTAGGGGAGGGAATGGCCGGCAGGGATGTACAGTGGGGAAAAAAAGTATTTAGTCAGCCACCAATTGTGCAAGTTCTCCCACTTAAAAAGATGAGAGAGGCCTGTAGTTTTCATCATAGGTACACGTCAACTATGACAGACAAATTGAGAAAAAAAAATCCAGAAAATCACATAGTAGGATTTTTAATGAATTTATTTGCAAATGATGGTGGAAAATAAGTATTTGGTCACCTACAAACAAGCAAGATTTCTGGCTCTCACAGACCTGTAACTTCTTCTTTAAGAGGCTCCTCTGTCCTCCACTCGTTACCTGTATTAATGGCACCTGTTTGAACTTGTTATCAGTATAAAAGACACCTGTCCACAACCTCAAACTGTCACACTCCAAACTCCACTATGACCAAGACCAAAGAGCTGTCAAAGGACACCAGAAACAAAATTGTAGACCTGCACCAGGCTGGGAAGACTGAATCTGCAATAGGTAAGCAGCTTGGTTTGAAGAAATCAACTGTGGGAGCAATTATTAGGAAATGGAAGACATACAAGACCACTGATAATCTCCCTCGATCTGGGGCTCCACGCAAGTTCTCACCCCGTGGGGTCAAAATGATCACAAGAATGGTGAGCAAAAATCCCAGAACCACACGGGGGGACCTAGTGAATGACCTGCAGAGAGCTGGGACCAAAGTAACAAAGCCTACCATCAGTAACACACTACGCCGCCAGGGACTCAAATCCTGCAGTGAAAGACGTGTCCCCCTGCTTAAGCCAGTACATGTCCAGGCCCGTCTGAAGTTTGCTAGAGTGCATTTGGATGATCCAGAAGAGGATTGGGAGAATGTCATATGGTCAGATGAAACCAAAATAGAACTTTTAGGTAAACACTCAACTCGTCGTGTTTGGAGGACAAAGAATGCTGAGTTGCACCATACCTACTGTGAAGCATGGGGGTGGAAACATCATGCTTTGGGGCTGTTTTTCTGCAAAGGGACCAGGACGACTGATCCGTGTAAAGGAAAGAATGAATGGGGCCATGTATCGTGAGATTTGGAGTGAAAACCTCCTTCCATCAGCAAGGGCATTGAAGATGAAACGTGGCTGGGACTTTCAGCATGAGAATGATCCCAAACACACCGCCCGGGCAACGAAGGAGTGGCTTTGTAAGAAGCATTTCAAGGTCCTGGAGTGGCCTAGCCAGTCTCCAGATCTCAACCCCATAGAAAATCTTTGGAGGGAGTTGAAAGTCCGTGTTGCCCAGCGACAGCCCCAAAACATCACTGCTCTAGAGGAGATCTGCATGGAGGAATGAGCCAAAATACCAGCAACAGTGTGTGAAAACCTTGTGAAGACTTACAGAAAACGTTTGACCTGTGTCATTGCCAACAAAGGGTATATAACAAAGTATTGAGAAACTTTTGTTATTGACCAAATACTTATTTTCCACCATAATTTGCAAATAAATTGAATTGTATTTCTCATTTTGTCTGTCATAGTTGACGTGTACCTATGATGAAAATTACAGGCCTCTCTCATCTTTTTAAGTGGGAGAACTTGCACAATTGGTGGCTGACTAAATACTTTTTTTCCCCACTGTAGCTCAGTTGATAGAGCATGGCGTTTGCAACGCCAGGGTTGTGGGTTCGATTCCCACGGGGGGCCAGTATAAAAAAATATGTATTCACTAACTGTAAGTCGCTCTGGATAAGAGAGTCTGCTAAATGACTAAAATATAAATGTAAATGTAAATAAAAATAAATACATGTAAACGCAAGTGTTTGTGTCCACAGGATGAGTTTGGCTACAATGCAGAGACCCAGAAGTTGTTGTGTAGGAACGGGGAGGCTCTGCTTGGAGCCATCAACTTCTTTGTGTCCAGCATCAATACACTGGTCAACAAGACCATGGAGGACACACTGATGACAATCAAACTGTACGAGGCTGCAAGGTAATAATACAGATGGGAGGGTTAGAAAGGTGCAGGGCCTGGAGATACTGTAGTAGTTGCCTCCTTATAACGCAAAAGTTTCAAATGATCATACTGCCAAATTATAATGAGGTTTACAGTCTTTTTTTACACAGATCTGTGCTCCTTTACGCCAAAAAAATGTGGCTCTATATCTATGATTGCCAGAGACATTATATAGAGTATGTTTGTCTACATGACATCATAGTTTTGTGTGTCAGGCTGGAGTTTGATGTGTACCATGTTTGATGGTTATACGTTGTTATGGGGTGTTATGTGGGTGTTTTATAGGCTTGGGTGGTATACCGTATATACCGTATACCGGGGTATTTGGAAAAAGCCACAGGATGGTTTTTCAATACTCTCAAAACTATTTATTTGAAGATTATCAATAAATCTGAATATTTCTAGCTACTTTTTAAGTTAATACCTGCAGTCAACTTGTGCAGTACTTTAGGAGATAAAGCAGATTGTGTTCTTCATTTCACCTGTCAAATTATTTTACATTATGAAGCTTACTGTAGTTCCCCAGAACAGTTAAGCTAGTCACGTGTTTGTTTGTAAATAGCACAACGGGAGACAGCGTTCTATATCTATCGGCGAGTCTCTGTTGTGCGGCGCACATGAGGTGAAGAAGTTACACTTGTATGCAATTCACTACTAAATGTTTGCCATCAGATATCTTATAACGGCTTTCTGCCATGTTTGAGAAGTCAAAGAGCTCTGGATGAGTTATCTGTACAGCTGTCATTTGTTCCCTGTGCTTCCTATTAGCGGTTTATACCTCCTCGTTCTCCTCCCCTCTGCTCCGTGTACACATGCTGCTCTTCCTTGAGAAAAGCATGCATCACAACTTTGTTCATTTGCACAGTTTCTCTCATTCACTTTCGCTTGGAAATGTCCACACTCACCGGAAATGACATTTGGTAGCTACTAGCTATGCTTGTATAACTTTATGAGCTGGATTTGCCTGTCTTTGCAATTGGTTTATGTTCGTTTTCGCTCGTTAGCATTTAGCTAACAGTGTCTATTTGACTTCTCTATTAAGTGTGCTAATTCTGTTAGCATTCTGGTACTAGACGCCCAATGGGCTTTTTTTGCGCCGCCTTGTGTGCTATGCCGGTAATACCGTAAATCCCGGGATGGCAGAAGAACGAATGGTATGAAAATCTGGATACCGCCCAAGCCTAGTTTTACTCTGCCTCTCCTCCCCTCTCCCAGGCTAGAGTTTGATGCGTACAGGGCCGACCTGGAGGAGTTGAGTCTGGGTCCTCGTGATGCTGCCACCATGGTGCGTATAGAGGTGTCCCAGCAGCAGTACCAGGTGCAGAGAGACAAGTACGAACGACTGCGCTCAGACGTCACCATCAAACTCAAGTTCCTGGAGGAGAACAAGGTGGGCTTGTTAGTTATTTGGTTAGTTTGTTAGTTCATTGGTTAGTTAGGTGGTTAGTTACTTTACAATAATGCTACATCTCTCTCTCTGTGTCTCTCTCTCTCTGTGTCTCTCTCTCTCTGTGTCTCTCTCTCTCTGTGTGTCTCTCTCTCTGTGTGTCTCTCTCTCTCTGTGTCTCTCTCTCTCTGTGTCTCTCTCTCTCTGTGTCGCTCTCTCGCTCTCTCTCTCTCTCTCTGTGTGTGTGTGTGTGTAGGTGAAGGTGATGCACAAGCAGCTGCTCCTCTTCCATAATGCTATCTCAGCCTACTTCGCTGGGAACCAGCAGCAGTTGGAACAGACACTGAGACAGTTCAACGTCAAGTTAAAGCCCCCAGGGTCAGACAAGCCCTCCTGGCTGGAGGAGAGCTAGAGTGATCAGCTCCCAGTCCTCTGGGCCCGTATGTATCAAGCATCTCAGAGTACGAGTGATGATCTAGGATCAGTTTAGCCTTTTAGATCATAATGAATAAGATTATATGGACAGATCCTAGATCAGCACTCTTACTCTGAGATGCTTGATACATACAGCACCAGGTCTCAGTCAGGTCTCTGGTATATATGGGACACACAGACGGAGAGACACACTGGGGTTGGAAGAAACCAGAGGAATGGATGGATAGACGGATGAACAGATATATGAAATCTACACGAACTGTATATAAAAACCAGAGATGGGACAAGTAGAGACTAGTGATGATGATACTAAGGGGAAAAGAACGCTTATCTAGTTTCATTTAGTTTGGCCAATACGTTGCTCATTTGTTTATAGAATGTTTATTTTATGTTGATTTGATTTCACAACAGAGCCTCATTATATTGTTGCTATGTAGCGTGACTTTTAATTGATCATACTTTGAGAAGTTATTCTAAGCTTATACTTTGCACATAAACGTAATCATTATTTTCAAACTATTTTCGCTCTTTTGTAAAGCGTTATGTAAAGCATTCCAGAGGTCATCATTTGAAAGGTCAGTAAACTCTTTACATGTGTAGAGGATATTAGGAATAGGCTATGTATCTGGACCAGTTACATTGTTTGCACCAGGTGAAGATTAGAGGTAGATTTATGAATGAGCAAAGGGAGAAACCTACAGTTTGTGGTATACTATTAATGACATAAATTATGGGCTAAAGGGGCAATCCTGGATTTGTAAAACAAAGCAGTCAAGAATCAATGGCTATATATCATGAATTTAAAAGTCAAGAAATGTGTACCAATCCCAGATTGCCCCTTTGGCTATCAATGATTTTGAAGACAGGAAGTACGACTTTTGCATTTACAATAGATAATCTCCCTCTGATTAATCCTACAGATAATGTTATTACACGTGTTATTACACATGTTTATTATGTTATTATATCTTTATGACATATCCAATATCCCAATAATCACAGAGTTAACATATGTTCATAGAAATACCTCGACTAATTCCATTCAGATGTATATGTTCTTATGTTTTTCTTTTGTTTCCTCTCCCATTTCTACATCAATGTTATCTTGTTTTAAAACGGATATGGACCTGGTGTACAGGATATGAAATGATGGTGATTTATAGTATATGGTTTGATGTTTCCATACAGACTTGATGTTTCCCCACAGAAGCTGTACAGTAATAACACTGTCCATCTGCTGTCCACTGAGTATATTGTAGTCATCATCTGTATAAGTACTGTACCATATTGTGTTCATACATTACATGGCAATACAATCCAAAACATGGCTGAAAAATGACTGGTACTTCCATCTGTGATTGACATCTTGACTGTTAATCAGGCAATTGTCCTTCACTGTGTCCCAAATGGCACCGTATTACCTATGTAGCACACTGTTAGACTAGTGCACTATATAGGGAATAGGCAGTTTGTGACGCAACCCTGCTAGTGCACTATATAGGGAATAGGCAGTTTGTGATGCAACCCTGCTACCAGGGTTAAGATCCAGCTGATTTGTATCTGGTGAAGTCAGAGTGAGAGCTGATTGTCTGGTCTATTAAACAGCTTGTGAAGTTATAGGATGTCTTTCATCAGTCTGTGGACAAATCCACTATCTATTCCACCAGGTAGATGAGGACAGTAGGCAATATTTGACACATAAAAACAAAAAAAATCTGTGTCTGATTAAAACGGACCATTTTTCTTACGAAAAATCAAGATTCAAAATGTAAATTACTTTTAGTAGCTAGGATCACACCATCCTACATATATAATGGTCCATTTCTCAAAAAATACGTAGTTGTTCATTATATTCATGCTCAATGTGATCAGGAATGTTTTCTTTAGAGAACAGAAGTTTGGAGTATGTGACATTCTTTGTCTGCTTGAACCGTGCTGTATCTTGTTATTTAACTCTCGGACGTATTATCCGTTTGACAGTGGATAGAGGGGTCTGATTAGCAAACGGTACAGGGACTCAATCGTTCATCCCGAATGGCGCCCTATTCCCTACAGGAATTTGGGATGTGTGCCATGTTTAATCACAGAATATTGCTATTTAATCATGTCATACATGTCAACACCGTGATCAGTGATGTGATGAATTCCACTGTCCTGATGTTTAAATGTTTCATCTAAAAAGTCTAGGGCACCTGAAATGTAATATCCCAAAAGGTGGTGGTCAGGCCCTGAACTGCTGAATGTGTTTAGTTAATGATACAGAAAATGTCATATAAAAACAAAGTTCTAACAAACAAGAATTTAAACCAAAAAAATTCATCTGCAAAAATTGAGATTTTCATTAGACAGCGACGATAGAGTAATGTAGCATAAGCCATAAACTTTGGAGGTAGTAAAAAATGCAACACTATGATGCTTAGGTGGATACGGTGAAGACCGGTTGAGCAGCTCGGGTAGATTTTATGGACAAAAACAAATGTTTCTATTTGCATTACCAGTTTCACAGCTCCAGGCAATGACACACTCTAGGCCAGGTATGGAGATCGCATTAGCTGAGTTTCAATGGAGTTGAGTGGCGATGAGTGTGGGATGACTGCACCTCCGACTTCATCGAGTCGCTGTCAATCGATACTTGTAAAAATGTCCATTCTTTAATGCTTTCCTTGTATCTATGTTTGTCCTGTCTAAATGCGAGCTTTTATAAGGGTGCTGAAATCTGTAGTTTTTGATAAATGTAGCATTTTATGCAACCTCTGCCAAGGGAGTCATTATTTGTTAACGGAGAAGGAGCAGCCTGTCATTGCACACCATATTTCTTTGTTTCGGCAGAGGACGCATAGAATGACATTTTTGATAAAAAAACGATTGATTCCAAATCCAACTGACAACTCTATAACAACCAGGACAAGCACAGGTACACAGTAAGCGTTAAAGAATGGATATTTATAAAAGTATCAAGTGGTAGTACATGCTTTAAATCGTAACTCCCACCTGGACAAGATGGGAAATAACTATGTGAGAATGCTGTTCATAGACTACAGCTCAGTGTTCAACACCATAGTCCCCTCCAAGCTCGGGACCCTGGGACTGAACACCTCCCTCTGAAACTGGATCCTGGACTTCCTGACGGGCCGGCCCTAGGTGGTGAGGGTAGGCAACAACACCTCCGCCATGCTGACCCTTAACACAGGGGCCCCTCAGGGGTCCGTGCTTAGTCCCCTCTACTCCCTGTTCACCCACGACTGCGTGGACACACACGACTCTCTAACACCATCGTCAAGTTTGCTGAACAACGGTGATGAGACAGCCTACAGGGAGAAGGTCCGAGACTTGGCAGTGTGGTGCCAGGACAGAAACCTCTCCCTCAACGTCAGTAAGACCAAGGAGCTGATTGTGGACTATGGTAGAAAGAGGGGAGAGCACGCCCCCATCCACATCGACGGGGCTGCATCATCCTTTGAATGGCACACATACACAATCCATGTCTCATTTATCTCAAGGCTTAAAAATCCTTCTTTAACCTGTCTCCTCCCCTTCATCTACACTGATTGAAGTGGATTTAACAGGTGGCATCAATAAGGGATCATAGCTTTCACCTGGATTCACCTCGTCAGTTTATGTCATGGAAAGAGCAGGTGTTCCTAATGTTTTGTACACTCAGTAGCTTAATTATTGTGTATTTTATTCCTCTTGTGTTACTATTTATATTATATTTTTAACTCTGCATTGTTGGGAAGTGCTCGAAAGCGAACATTTCAATATCTTCGCCGTTGTACTCGGCGCATGTGACAAATACAATTTTATTTTATTTGAACTTCCTACTCCATTGGAAAACAGTGGATTACGAGACACATTACTAGTTTGACAGACGTCACATGAAATTATACATTTATCAAAAACTACGGTTTTCAGAACCCAAAGAAAAAAGTATATTTACACAGGACAAACATAGGTACAAGGAAAGCATTAACAACAGTGACTCGATGTAGTCGGAGGTGCAGTCTGCCCACACTGGTCTTCACTCAACTCCATTATAGCCTACTTGCAGTGGTGTAAAGTACTTAAGTAAAAATACTTTAAAGTACTACTTAAGTCGTTTTTTTGGGTATCTGTACTTGACTTTGCTATTTATATTTTTGACAATTTTTACTTTTACTTCACTACATTCCTAAAGAAAATTATGTACTTTTTACTGCATATATTTTCCCTGAAACCCAAAAGTACTTGTTACATTTTGAATGCTAAGCAGGACAGAAAATGGTCCAATTCACACACATCAAGAGAACATCCCTGGTCATCCCTAATGCCTCTGATCTGGCAGGCTCACTAAACACAAATGCTTTGTTTGTAAATTATGTCTGAGTGTTGGAGTGTGACCCTGGCTATTTGTTAAATAAATATATATACACTACCAGTCAAAAGTTTGGACACACCTACTCATTCAAGGGTTTTTCTATATTTTTACTATTTTTTACATTGTAGAATAATAGTGAAGACATCAAAACTATGAAATAACACATATGGAATCATGTAGTAACCAAAAAAGTGTTAAACAAATCAAAATATATTTTATATTTGAGATTATTCAAATAGCCACCCCTTGCCTTGATGACAGCTTTGCACACTCTTGGCATTATCTCAACCAGCTTCATGAGGTAATCACCTGGAATGCATTTCAATTAACGGGTGTGCCTTCTTAAAAGTTTATTTGTGGAATTTCTTTCCTTCTTAATGCGTTTGAGCCAATCAGTTGTGTTGTGCCAATCAGTTGTAGGGGGGTATACAGAAGATAGCACTATTTGGTAAAAGACCAAGTCCATATTATGTCAAGAACAGCTCAAATAAGCAAAGAGAAATGACAGTCCATTACTTTAAGACATGAAGGTCAGTCAATACGGAAAATGTCTAGAACTTTGTAAGTTCCTTCAAGTGCAGTTGCAACAACCATCAAGCGCTATGATGAAACTGGCTCTCATGAGGACCGCCACAGGAATGGAAGACACAGAGTTACCTCTGCTGCAGAGGATAAGTTCATTCAAGTTACCAGCCTCAGAAATTGCAGCCCAAATAAATGCTTTACAGAGTTCAAGTCACAGACACATCTCAACATCAACTGTTCAGAGGGGACTGTGTGAATCAGGCCTTCATGGTCGAATCGCTGCAAAGAAACCACTACTAAAGAAGACATCAATAATAAGAAGAGACCTGCTTGAGACAAGAAACACGAGCAATGGACATTAGACGTGGTGGAAATTTGTCCTTTGGTCTGGAGTCCAAATTTGAGATTTTTGGTTCCAACCGCTGTGTCTTTGTGAGACGCGGTGTGGGTGAACGGATGATCTCTGCATGTGTATTTCCCACCGTAAAGCATGGAGGAGGAGGTGTTATGGTGTGGGGGTGCTTTGCTGGTGACACTGTCTGTGATTTATTTAGAATTCAAGGCACACTTAACCAGCATGGCTACCACAGCATTCTGCAGCAATACGCCATCCCATCTGGTTTGGGCTTAGTGGGACTGTCATTTGTTTTTCAATAGGACAATGACCCACCATACCTCCAGGCTGTGTAACGGCTATTTTACCAAGAAGGAGAGTGATGGAGTGCTGCGTCAGATGACCTGGCCTCCACAATCCCCCGACCTCAACCCAATTGAGATGGTTTGGGATGAGTCGGACGGCAGAGTGAAGGACAAGCAGCCAACAAGTGCTCAGCATATATGGGAACTCCTTCAAGACTGTTGGAAAAAGCATTCCAGGTGAAGCTGGTTGAGAGAATGCCAAGAGTGTGCAAAGCTGTCGTCAAGGCAAAGGGTGGCTATTTGAAGAATCTCAAATATAAAATATATTTTGATTTGTTTAACACTTTTTTGGTTACTACACGATTCCATATGTGTTATATCATAGTTTTGATGTCTTCACGATTATTCTACAATGTAGAAAATAGTACAAATAAAGAAAAACCCTTGAGTGAGTAGGTGTGTCCAAACTTTTGACTGGTACTGTATATTATGCCATCTGGTTTGCTTAATATAAGGAATTTTAAATTATTCATACTTTTACATTTTATACTTAAGTATATTTTAGCATCTACATTTACTTTTGATACTTAACTATATTTAAAACCAAATACTTTTAGACTTTTACTCAAGTAGTATTTTACTGGGTGACTTTCATTTTCACTTGAGTCATTTTCTATTAAGGTATCATTACTTTTACTCAAGTATGACAATTGGATACTTTTTCCACCACTGCCTACTTGTACATCGCATATGACCAGTTTCACACTGTTTACATTTTACTGGATTATATCAAGTAAAACTTTGTAATAATTCAGTAAGAACACTAGGCCTACTGTAAACTGACACATTTGGGAGGCCAGACACAGCACAGATTTTACAGTACTGCCATCAGAATGGAATATGGCAGTTAAGGGGTGTCTAGCTCAGTCAATAATGTATATATACACTAGAAGACTGATAGGGGGCACTGTGTTGAAACCACCGTACCTCCATCTTGGCACTCCAATATTTTGGAAGGTATAGAAATGCATTTATTAATATCTACATTCTTTTTGCCACATGTATTATATTACAGACACCTTAATGCATACTTTTAAATTATATTATCTGAGCTAAACATAAAAATATATATATACACTACCAGTCAAAAGTTTGGACACACCTACTCATTCAAGGGTTTTTCTTTATTTGTACTATTTTCTACATTGTAGAATAATAGTGAAGACATCAAAACTATGAAATAACACATATGGAATCATGTAGTAACCAAAGAAGTGTTAAACAAATCAAAATATATTTTATATTTGAGATTCTTCAAATAGTCACCCTTTGCCTTGATGACAGCTTAGCACACTCTTGGCATTCTATCAACCAGCTTCATGAGGTAATCACCTGGAATGCATTTAAATTAACAGGTGTGCCTTCTTAAAAGTTTATTTGTGGAATTTCTTTCCTTCTTAATGCGTTTGAGCCAATCAGTTGTGTTGTGCCAATCAGTTGTAGGGGGGTATACAGAAGATAGCACTATTTGGTAAAAGACCAAGTCCATATTATGTCAAGAACAGCTCAAATAAGCAAAGAGAAATGACAGTCCATTACTTTAAGACATGAAGGTCAGTCAATACGGAAAATGTCTAGAACTTTGAAAGTTCCTTCAAGTGCAGTCGCAAAAACCATCAAGCGCTATGATGAAACTGGCTCTCATGAGGACCGCCACAGGAATGGAACACCCAGAGTTACCTCTGCTGCAGAGGATAAGTTCATTCAAGTTACCAGCCTCAGAAATTGCAGCCCAAATAAATGCTTCACAGAGTTCAAGTAACAGACACATCTCAACATCAACTGTTCAGAGGGGACTGTGTGAATCAGGCCTTCATGGTCGAATCGCTGCAAAGAAACCACTACTAAAGGACACCAATAATAAGAAGAGACCAGCTTGGGACAAGAAACATGAGCAATGGACATTAGACCAGGTGGAAATGTGTCCTTTGATCTGGAGTCCAAATTTGAGATTTTTGGTTCCAACCGCTGTGTCTTTGTGAGACGCGGTGTGGGTGAACGGATGATCTCCGCATGTGTATTTCCCACCGTAAAGCATGGAGGAGGAGGTGCTATGGTTTGGGGGTGCTTTGCTGGTGATGCTGTCTGTGATTTATTTAGAATTCAAGGCACACTTAACCAGAATGGCTACCACAGCATTCTGCAGTGATACGCCATCCCATCTGGTTTGGACTTAGTGGGACTGTCATTTGTTTTTCAACAGGACAATGACCCAACACACCTCCAGGCTGTGTAACGGCTATTTTACCAAGAAGGAGAGTGATGGAGTGCTGCATCAGATGACCTGGCCTCCACAATCCCCCGACCTCAACCCAGTTGAGATGGTTTGGGATGAGTCGGACGGCAGAGTGAAGGAAAAGCAGCCAACAAGTGCTCAGCATATGTGGGAACTCCTTCAAGACTGTTGGAAAAAGCATTCCAGGTGAAGCTGGTTGAGAGAATGCCAAGAGTGTGCAAAGCTGTCATCAAGGCAAAGGGTGGCTATTTGAAGAATCTCAAATATAAAATATATTTTGATTTGTTTAACACTTTTATGGTTACTACATAATTCCATATGTGTTATTTCATAGTTTTGATGTCTTCACTAGTATTCTACAATGTAAAAAATTGTAAAAATAAAGAAAAACCCTTGAATGAGTTGGTGTGTCCAAACTTTTGACTGGTACTTTATATAGATATATAAAATGTTTCCTTAAAGTACATTTTTTTTAGATGACTAATGTCACTGTCCCCACTAGAACAACAACATTCTAAATACATGTCATTCTGTCCTTGAAAATTGTAATTGAAATACTATAGAATTTAATTCGTTCCTATGGAGGACTGATCTACAGGGGAGTGGCAATATGGCCGACCGGATGCTTCAAAGCCTCTCAATTGCAATCCAGGGCTTATATACATCGTTGGACTCAGACCGGAGGCAGGTAAAGTTGCGACATGCTTTTCCTTCTCCTCTGACACTGCGGTCGTCACTAGTTAACACAGTCACAAAGTCATAATTATGGAAAACCCCGCCCATTTCTACAATTGATCTTCTTAAAATCTGATTTTAAACCTAACCTTATCCCTAACCTTAACCCCACTGCTACCATTATGCCTAACCCTAACCTTAAATTAACACAATTTTTTTTGTAAATTTTGACTATGTGGCTGTTGAACCTGACTTTGTGGCTGTGTTATCTAGTGTAAACGTTACAGCGCCAAGAGCGGACCAGTGGTAGTAGCAAACTCAATTCACACCTCTGATGTTGAAGTTTGAAGAGGAAGACAGCGGACTAACTCATGGTAGTTTTTGGTGTTTCGAAATTGTTTTTACTCTTGGTGGAACGTTGCATATCGAGCAGATAAGGTAGGCTACAGAGTCCTCTTCCCTTACTTATAACACATTAGTAGCATAAAGAGAAAACCTGATAAAAATAGGTAGCCTACTGTATTCAGTTTTTCTGGTGGATGTATTCTTTTGATTTGTAAATTCATACACGTATTTTATCATTAGGCTGCTTTCAATGTCTTTTGAATGTAGCATTTGATATGGTGTCTCATTTGAGCACTTTAGCCACAATTGTCACGAGGCTTGTTCTGTTCTGGGCAATACAGTATAGGGAAGTCATTTATGTTGCATGCCTACCATTCTGTGTTAAAAGTCTACCGGTACCATTGTTTCTTTACAGGAGGAATCAATCAAGGAGAAGGATTATATCACCCTCTTCAATAACTGATATTCAACACTAATCGAAGAACACGCCTTATGTGTACGAAATGGAGGTGATTATGAAGCCATAATGAGACCATGATCTGTTCCTGATCCTTGGTCCATCTAATTCCTTTAAACTAAAGATGGAATCGGCAATCGCTCCACCACCTCCTCCTCCTCCTCCTCCTCCTCCTCCTCCCCCTCCTCCGCCTCCTCCACCACCTCCCCTTGCCCCCCCACCTCCTCCCCCCGGCCCCCCTCCCCCAGGCCCCCCTCCCCCAGGCCCCCCTCCTCCCCCTGGCATGGGCTTCGGGCTATCCAGAGGCCACCAGTTCAGCGGCTCCAAGATGCGTAACTTCAACTGGGATGCAATCCCCAAACACGTGGTGGTGGGCAAACACAACATCTGGACGGAAGAGAAGACCCTGGGAGGGTATGAGCTGGACACTCAGAGGATTGAGGAGCTGTTCAGTCACAGCCAGCAGCAGGGACAGGGACAAAAGGCTATGAACAGACAGAGTCTCAGAGGCAAGCCAACCAACAGCCAGGGCACAGAAGTGGTGAGTTGACCTAACCTTCTGTACCAGGAAGCACTTCTCTAGCTTGATACTTGCAGTTGGAGAGAAGTGTGTCAGTTGGAGTTGAGTAGGAGAGTTCAAGAGGTACCACATCAGCTGGAACCACATCAGCTATTTTGCTCCTTGATCAGATAAGTGTGCGAAGCATACATATCCTATCTGGTCCCAGCCAAGGCCTCTCCAATGGCAAAATCCTGTCATTCTTCTCTTGCTCATGATTTCTCACCTGAGAGTTTGTTTGGAGCAGCTATACTTTCTGGGAGTAGACGAGTGACCGAATATTTGTTCTGTTTACCACCTAAGATATTGGATATTTTGACATGTGTTCTTTAGACCCTGATTGATTTTCTCAGGGAGTGTGTGTTGTGGAGTTGGGGTGTATGTGTTGTTTTCCTACAGCCTTTCTGTTGTAACAGGCTCAGTCATGTAGTCATAGGGGCCAGGGTTAGGGTTACGGTTAAGGTAGCTAGATGGAGGTTGGGAAATAGATCAATTCCATCAGCCCATGGTTCCTGTTTGTCTCCATGATGGTACTTTTTTTGGTCTAGGCCCTGGTTAAAGGTAGTACACTATAAAGGGAATATGGTGCCAATTGGGAAGCAGCCTCTCTCTTGGTGTGGCTCTAGCAAGATTCTCGGTGCACCTCACTTGGATTAAACTCAAGTACATCAGGAAGCAACGATGTATTAGTGAAAATGTTGTGTTCAAAACAAACCAATTAGCGTGAGCGAAGCTTGGAGACAATTCTACCCTAATCTCTTTTTATATGATTCATTAACATGTTGTAACTGGAAGGTTGTCTTCCCTTTCTGTCCACATACCTATCAAGTCTATAACATAATTTGAATGCCAACTGCTAGGGTGCTTGATTTGACTAAACTCTCAGAAAATAGATTGATTATAAATATTTGCACTGTGCAAGCAACATGAGTTCACCAGCAGAGGTTATCTAATCTGATTTCTAGATAAAGCACTAGTTCCACACACTAAAAAATTTAGACTAAGCAACACAATTCAACTAAATTAATGACCATCATTTTACTATGTATGCATTTCCCTTTTTCATGTGTGATATTTTATGGCTTATTGGAACTATGACATGCTCCTCTTAATGTTCCTCTGCTTAACAAACATTGGATGTTTATGCAGTGGTGTTTCATCCTGGAATCCTTTGATGTATGAACTGAAGGGTGGGTGGAGTCAATATACCCTAACTATTCTTCATCAGTTTACCCAGGGAGAGTAAATTAACCACGAATATTTGCAAATTGTTGCCATACAGTTGATACTTTTATGTATTGTATACCAGTATTCACTGCTACCTCTATAACAATGAACTGGGCTGTGGGTTCAGTTAAGATACAGTACTTCCCTTTCTGTAGGTGTCGGTCGGGATTTTACAGAACTGTTGTGAATCATTGTCCAGGTATACAATGCTATTGTCATATTAACAAACCTATTTTTGATCCTCTACTTTTGTGTCTTGTTGTTTGCTAGTGAAACCACCCTGCTGTCACATTTAGACTACCTTGGCAGTTCAATAAAGGTCAAATGTGGAGCTATTGAAACTGGCCTTTAGTCTCTTACCTGTCCCTGTTTCTAACTCAGGATAGAGGAGCAATACTTAGGAATGGCTTATCATGGGCTCTCAAAAACAAGTCAATCAAACCGGTAAAACCTTAACCTTCAGAATCAGTTGTTTGGGAATGAGGATGTATTTGTTATAAAGAAGAAGGCAGTGTTTAAGCTAAATGCTAAGCTCCTGATAAACTCAACGCCTGTTATTGACCTACTGATGTCTTCATGTGTGTGTGTGTGTCTGTGTGCGTATGTGTGTTCTGTTATGACCAACTGATGTTTGTGCGTTTGTGTGTTCTATTATTTATTGACTAACTGATGTCTTCATGCCTATGTGTCCCACCACCAACAGGTCTCCATACTAAACTCAAAGAGGAGCATGAACGTTGGGATCTTCCTGAAACAGTTCAAGAGGTGTGTCAGAGAGAGGCAAAGATAGTCTACATTCCAAATGGCACCCTATTCCCTATATAGTGCACTACTTTTGACCAGAGTCTGAACAAAATTAGTACACTATATAGGGAAAAGGGTGCCATTTGGGACTCGTTCGTAAACTGAAGGTGTGGAGGGTTTGTCAGAGCCACGTGTTTCAGGTTAAAGAACACACAGTGGTTGCATCTCAAATGATACCCTATTCCCTATAGTGCACTACTTTTGACCCCATAAGGCTCTGCTCAAAAGTAGTCCATTATATAGGGAATAGGGTGTAATTTGGGACAGCAAGGCCAGATAGTCCTGAGGCTAGGCTGCTTGACATTCCCAGCTCTGTGTGTCTGAGGTACAACAGCTTGTCCCAACAGGTCGGCTCCACATGATAACACTAATGCAGGAACAGTGCAACCAGGTCATTCCACAGATTAACTATTGAAAAATTGCATTAATGTGTTGCTAAACGATTTTCTCTGTAGGCCCACAGTATGACTGTGTTATATATTACAATATTACTACATGCCATTGGCTACAGTGCCTAATTTCCTGAAGATTGTACTGTTCTCGCTGACAGAAAAATCAAAAAGCAATAAGGCATACAGCTGTAAGACATAAAAGCCTTATCATCTCAATGTTTTGTTATTACATTTATTTTTAACATCCATTTATGGATGCACTTTTCTGTTTTCTGTTAAATGTATTTTTGTGTCAGCGTTTTTGTTATTGTGCTTCTGAGGAAAGAGAACATTGTTCCAGTTCAGCTGTAGTAGGTGTATATGTGTAGCAGGTAAGGGCTTGTCTATGGTTGGCTATGTGGAAAAATGCAGTAAGAGGGTGTTCAACCAATGGGGAAAGAAGGAGCCTTGCTTACCAGGCTTAAAGAAACATGGCACAGAGGAAATGAGTAACACATTTAGAGACCCAACCCTAGAGCATGAGTAATTCAGAAAAATAACCACTTTGTTTAGTTGGAGATGAATGAATCACAGCTCTTCTCCTTGACTAGTCCCCTATGAGAACCTAGTGGATGAATCAGTCGATGAAGTTTCCAAAGTTATGTTGGTTATGATACAGTAACTGATCAGTGTCTGTGTCTCTCCCCAGGCCTGTAGGGGACATGATCAAGGACATCAGTTCAGGAAACGGCCTGAAATTTGGGACAGGTAAACTGAAGGAGCTGTGTAAGCTGCTGCCAGAGAAAGAAGAGGTACAGTACTTCACACAGCCTTTCCCAGTAGGCAAGCATAGATCAGGCCACTGTCGCTTTGACACCCGTGTTCCGCATAGGGCAAACTCCAGTTCGACCACCATTGGGTGAGCTGAGGATTGCCGCTAGCTTGCCGCCATTGTTGATGCTAACTACCACAGTGAACTGATCATATTTAGCTTGAGAGACAGTTATAACAGCGTTCTCCCAAGTTACAACCCTTACCGTAATGCTGTGTCTTACTAAGATTGTTACCTGTTGTGTGTGTGCAGGTGAAGCAACTAGTTGGGTTTAAAGGGGACCAGTCAGCTCTTCCTGAAGCAGACCTGTTTATGGTGCTACTTATCAAGGTTCCCAGGTGAGTGTGTGTGTGTGTGTGTGTGTGTGTGTGTGTGTGTGTGTGTGTGTGTGTGTGTGTGTGTGTGTTGAACCGTCTACAAACATCTAATTCACCGTTTTGTACAGTTTTGTGTTTTCTAAGTCTTGAATGCCAGTTGTGTTATAGAATATGAATAATTATTCTTGCCCTTTCTGTTAGTTATGAGGAGCGCCTCAACAGTTTAGTTCTCAAAGAAGAGTTTTTCCCACTCATGGATGAAATGAAACAATCCATCGCTACCATGATCACAGCTGGAAAAGGTAAAGTTTGCATCTGCATGTGATCTGGATCTTAATAAGGCCAATGTGTATCTGTACTAAAGCTCAACTGTCTCATCGGTCTGTCTGTCTGTCTGTCTGTCTGTCTGTCTGTCTGTCTGTCTGTCTGTCTGTCTGTCTGTCTGTCTGTCCTCCAGAGCTGTTAGAGAGTGACGACCTACACTCTGTGATCCGCCTGGTGCTGAAGACCGGAAACTACATGAACGCTGTGAGTGGAGAACAATGATATCATAGATGATATTATATACTGTATACCTTTATCTATGGTGTAAACTAAATTGTTAGCATCTGAAGCTTTGAGTAAGCCCAACAAAAATAGGTTAATTTGTCAGCCTGACTGACTGTCTCTCTCTTGTCCACAGGGTGGCTATGCTGGCAGTGCCATCGGCTTCAGGATGGCATCGCTACTGAAACTAGTGGACACAAGGGCCAACAAACCAGGCATGAACCTCATGCACTATGTAGTTATGGTAAGGAGAACCCTTATTTAAAGCTTATCCTTTATCTAGAATCTTGTTTTTCTCTGATGCAATAGTTGTTCATGTTTATGTCGATTATAGCAAGCTCAGAAAGTTGATGTGGCCCTGCTGAAATTCCCAGACAAACTCACACACATCGCCGATGCAGCAAGGTACAGATACACAGTGTCTTACGCACTTCAACAATATCTGTAATATTGCTGTTTGCCCCACAATAAGGTATTCTATTGTAATGATTGTGCTTTTCTGTATTGAATGATTGATATTTGTGTTCTGCCCCCCTGTAGGATCCATAAGGAGGACATAGAGAGTGAGTTTCAGAGAGAGGTGAAGAAAGTAAAGGAGGCGAAGGAGGAGGCGCAGAAACAGGAGGAGCTACAGGCTCAGATGGAGGACTTTCTGAAGGTGAGGTAGCCTGCCTGTGTATTCTCCATGCCTTTCAGATCTTGTATCGCTACCTTCCCCTATACTGTATACCTATGTAATGTTTCCAGGGCCACAAGTTTCGCCTGACCACAAAACCTGACCAGGAACAACTCTGGGCCCTTGTTATAGCCTTAATAACCTCTGGTGGTGAATCTACAACTCTAGGACCAGTGATGAGGTTATTGATGTGTGTGGTCCCCTGTATGTTCAGAAATGTAGTCTGCGACCCTATTGGGGAATAGGGTGCCATTTGGGACACAGACTTAGTTATTTCTGTTCTGTGTGTGGTCCCCTGAAGGAAGCAGAGTGTCGTCTGGCTGAGACTGAGCTCTCTCTGCTGTCGCTGGGTTCAGTCAGTGACTCAGTGGCTGAGTACTTCTGTGAAGACCCCAGCAAGTTCAGACTGGATGAATGCTGCTCCATCTTCAACTCTTTCTGTGCGAAGTTCCTGAGGGCCATCCAGGTAAAAAACGGTTTAGAAAGTAGTGTATATACTCCTTTTGCATACTATTATTTTATGCTCTCTGATTTACTGACTGACATCTTGGCCCGCTTGGGAGCATTGATCTCCATCTCACTCTTTTCTGTGTGAGGACTTTTGGCTGGCTTTTGTCTTCATTGAGTGTCTCTGTAGTTACTGTTTTCTCTTTAGCCTTCCCTGCTTTCTTGGTAGAGTCCAGTGTTCACTGTCTCTGGCTCCCTAACGTGTGTTATTGTATGTATCTGTGTGTAGGAGAACTGTGATCGTGAGGTGGCAGAGGTGAAGAGGAGAACCAGAGACAGACTTCTGAGTGATGCTAATGCTGCTAAACGCCGTTCCACTGCCACCTGCTCCATACGGGACAAGGACATGGAGGGTGTGGCCCTGGAGTCCGTACTACGGAAGTTAGTCATACTTCTCTTTTGAAATATAATCTGTTATTTAGTGTTTTTATTTTTGTATTGCGTTTTAATTTTTTTCTGTAAAAGTATGTTATGACATTCATGTGTACTTTGAGTAAAGTTTGATTTGATTTGATTTAGGCTCCTGACCAGTCGTGTGTCCCAAAGGAAAAGAGGCTTGGGCACGCCCTCCCCCACCAGTAGCAGCCTATCAGAGGTCCCCATTCAAGCAAACATCCCCTCGGCAGAAATGAGAAACCAAGGTTCTGTCAAGGCCACGGAGGTGTGTAAGGAAAATGAGTGGAACTCAGCCAGAGACCTGACTGGGACCTCTCAGAGCGACCAGAAGGACCAGTCCCACAGCAAAAGGAACCGGAAGGAGAACATGGTTCCACATCCTGAGGAGACACAGCAGAACCCTAAGAAACCAGAACAGAACCACAGAGGTTCTAGTTCTGGTTCTACACAGCCAACCAGGAGAACCGGTAGCAGCAGCTCCTCCTCCTGCCCCTCCACAGGTAGACCCATCTCAGTGACGATGAAGGACAAGGAGGAAGAGGAGGAGGAGGGAAATGAGGAAGAAGCCCAGAAGTTGCGTGAAGTGTCCAGGAAGGTTCTGAGGTATCAGAGCAGCCGTGGTAGTCTTTCATCTGGAGAGTATGTCCCGGAGCAGCAGAAGTCTCCTAATGCCACCAATAATACTAACACCTCCACCTTCACAAGATCACCCAACGCTACGACCACTAATGCTACATCCTCCACCATCACCACCATCACCTCCTCCTCCACCTCCCCTCACCAGAGGACCTTCCAAGAAGACAGACAGCGGCTGCTGGGGGATGCATGTAGAGGCAGCGAGAGCCTGGCTAGATACCTCCTCAACCCTCACCTCTCCCCCAAGGGAATACTCTCCCGAAGACACACCCTCACCCTCCCCCCTAAAGCCCCTCCTACTGAGGAAGAGGAGGAAGATGATCTGTTCACTTTTCCTACTACTCCTACTCCTACTCTGGGGGTCACAGGGAGGATGAAGTCAGTAGACACTGGTATGATGTCCTCGAAACACAGAGCCTCTGGAGGACCCAACCTCACCAACCTCCCTGGCCACTCTGAGAAGTCTTGTGTCCAAGACCTGGAGTCTAAGAGCCCCATGTCAAAACACAAAGTCTTGACAGCAAGTCTCAACATTCCCAGGGACTCTGAAAACAGAGGCTTGGCGGGAGTCACCATCCCTCACCACTCTGAGACATCTGGTGCCCAGCAGGACAAGGTGTCCAACAGCTTGTCAGCAGCAGAGAGACCTACACACATGGAGCTAGGAGAGCTGAACCAAGATAAGAGCTCCTCTATAGTCAAGACAAAACCTCCCCCCTTACACCTAGAACTGAACCACAACCAGGATGAGGAGATAAAGGAGTTTTCTCCCACCCCTCTCCAGACACTTGTCTCCCAGAAACCCAAACAGGCTGACCCTCCTCAGAGCCCCAAACACAATATGGCTAACCCCTCTAAGAGCCCAAAGCCCAAATCTTCAGAGGGCAATGGATTCATGTCTTTCTTTAAACGCCTGGGAGAGAGGAGCAGGCCAAAGTGAGGAATCTTGTGTCCAAGACCTTGTGTCCAAGAGTGTCAGCAGAGAGACCTACACACATAGAGCTGAACCAGGAGAATCGGACAAAGGAGTATGTCCTGGACAAGCCCTGAGCCCGAAACCCAAACCAGACTGCTATGGATTCATGTCCTTCTTTGAATGCCTGGGAAAGAAGAGCAAGCCTTGCTAACAACAAGGATATAGACCCTAGATGTGCTATAGACTCCTGATTCATCTATTAATACAGATTCAGACTACTCAGACAGATGTTACATTGTTCTATGGACCTGGCCCTATGGACTATTAAATATATGTATATCCATCCATCCATTGATTTTATAAAGGTTTAATTCAAGGGGATTGTTGAAGTGGATTTGAAGTGGAAAATAATGATCTGTTGGGACTGGGAGAATTTGTCCAAAAGAGCAGTGTGAACTTTATTCCACTAGGTGGCAGAGTGAGATAACAACGCCACATGAAGTGTGCTTGTAGGCCAGTGGTTCCCAACCAGGGGTACTAGGACCCCTAGGGGTACTTGGCCTATCCACAGGGGTACTTAAGAAAACTCAAAAGACCATAGGACTACTGGTAAAATGCACATGAGGGGGTACTTCAGGGGTACTCCGGGCAGAGTAAAATTAAATTGGTGGTACAGTAACCGCAAAGGGTTGAGAGCCACTGCTGTAGGCCACCAACAAATCACTGTTTATTTATTCTACCACCTCATATTCCCCCAGAGAAGAGCATGGCACTTACTGTAATATGTTTACCAATGTCTTTAATAATAGTAATATATTTACATCAGTATTCTTCTGACTGAATATGCATAGCAAAATAAAACCACTGTTGAGTAGGAGGAGCTAATGTGATCTTTGTCTTGGAAAATACTGGAACTATCTTTACCATATACAGTACTATTAAATTATATTGCAAGAGGATATATTTACAGAGCTGTAGAAATTACATTCAATTAATTTAGAGCGACGAGGGCCTGTAAAGAGAAGTACACAGTATTAAGATAAAATAATTTAATGGACAGACTGTTAAAGAATAGAAGTGCTTTGTATTACATTTATCACGTAATTTCTTATTTTTATGAAGGTGTTCCTCTTCTCTTGCTGTTTTGAAAAGAAAACAAGCATGGTGAATATTTCCCGTATGCTCTTAGTAGTCTTATACAAACAACCAAACACTATTGTATTGCTCTTATTGGGGTCAGTGTTACAAAGACAGCCAGTCTCTTAGCCAGGCACAGCCAGCTGAATGGCAGGCAGCTACATGGAGGGGAGGACGGCACTAATCCCAAACCAAGTTATTAAGGTCTCAGTCTCAGAATTGGAGAGAGCCAGGCTATGGGCCCTTGTCAAAAGTAGTGCCATTTGGGATGCAGCCCAAGCTACCAGCACCTGGTGGCATAGCACAATGGAGGGAGAGAGCCAGGGACCCAACAAGTACTCCCCAAACTGCTTCAGTATGTGGCCCCCGGCACCCAAGCCTCCACCTGCCTCCCCAAGGATGTACCCACCTTTACCCCAGCTAGCCTGCCGCTCTACCAGGACCAAGGACCCCCTGCCTCAGCATGAAGCCCCAGAATGTACCCCCCCCCCCCCCCCCCTGCCTCCTCCAGCACGTACTCATGCTCCCCAGTCTGCCATTCTACCAGGCGTAGGGACCCCCTGCCTCCCCCAGCCTACCCCTAGCTAGGCCAGGCAGGCAGACCCCAGGGGGTGGGTAATGGATTAATTTGTTGTGTTGCAGAGATCTCTGGGAGAGAGGAGTGAATGTGGGTTAAACCTATTGAACTTCTGGGCTCTCCAGGCAACGGACATCAGTGTGGCACTGTTTGTGACTTGAGTCGTGATGTATTATTTGGATAAACCTTTGTGATGATCCTCATGAAAAAACACCAAAAGACACTAAAAAACACTACATTAAAAACTTGAAGGAGCTGGAGCAGTTTTGCCTTGAAGAATGGGCAAAAATCCCAGTGGCTAGATGTGCCAAGCTTATAGAGACATACCCCAAGAGACTTGCAGCTGTAATTGCTGCAAAAGGTGGCTCTACAAAGTATATACTTTGGGGGGGTGAATAGTTATGCACGCTCAAGTTTTCTGTTTTTTTGTCTTATTTCTTGTTTGTTTCACAATAAAAAATATTTTGCATCTTCAAAGTGGTAGGCATGTTGTGTAAATCAAATTATACAAACCCCCCAAAAATCCATTTTAATTCCAGGTTGTAAGGCAACAAAATAGGAAAAATGCCAAGGGGGGTGAATACTTTCGCAAGCCACTGTATATATTGAATGCTGTCCTCCTGCTCTAAATCAAGCGCTTGATAAGCATGCAAACAAACAGACAGATGTGTGGATAAGAGTTACCATTATGACTGAGGACAGTTATTGCTTGAACATTATATGCTTGTGTCCCAAATGGGATCCTATTTCCTATATAGTGTACCACTTTCAACCAGAGGTAGTACACTATATAGGAAATAGGGTGCCATTTGGGACACAGATGTTAAGTACATGTATGTGTAGAGGAGGAGCAGCTAGTCTGTCTCTGCTATCTACTGTACAGTCTGGTTTCTGTGGCTGCTGCTGAGTCTGCTTGTCTGCCTGGCTGCCATCTGGGCTGGATGCAGTCTCCATAGCAACCCCATCTCCTACAATGCAACCCTGAGACGGCCGCCTATGCCCGCCCCCGCCCCTCCTCCACCCCTTCCTCCCCCTCTTTACCCCCGCCACACCTGTGTCAGCATAAACACATCACCTCCTATCTCCCTCCTCTCTCTCTCCTTTGACTCCCTCTCTCTCTTTCTATCTCCTCCACCTAGATGCACCAGTTTTCTAAACCCCTTAATGAAGTACTTTATGGCTGTGGAAGAGAACAAAAGAATCGTGAGGATCACAAAGCCTTTGTTGTTGAAACACTAGAGACGCTCCTGGATTGCGTTCCAAATGGCACTCTTTCCCTAAATAGGGCATCACTATATAGTGCACTAATTTCCCGATGGGCCCTGGTCAAAAGTAGTGCACCATAAAGGGACAAGGGATGGCCTTATTGGGTGTGGATTGGGGTATTTTTAGACACCACTTCTGAAAGCATCGCCTTGCATGCTCCACTGCACCCCACAAGTACCCCCCATCCATACCCCCCAAACCCCTAGCACCACCCCACCCTCTTGTCTTTCACCCTTTAGGATATAGAAGTCCCAGCTGGTCTGCTCTACTGTTTTCACATCGCTCCATCTCCTCCCTCCTCCCTCCATCACCCCCTCCACTTCTCATCCTGTACTGACTGTGCATAAAGATAAGCCATTTCTACTGTGGGTTTCTCCAACCCCTAGATCCATTATTTGGAATCTTGTTTGGAATCCTGGTTCACCCCCCCTTTTTATCCTAGTTGTCTAGACCATTAGGCTACCCATGAAACTATACTTATTCATGGTAAATACAGTCATTAGGGCTTGGCCATTGTCTTCTCTACAGCTTCTCTATGTGTTCCTTATGTCTTAAATAGCACCCTGATTCAGACAGTAGGGGAACCAGAGGAAGCAGTGAAAAGCATCCTTTGTCCTTTTATGGGCAGGGGGCGGGCTTTAAAACAGGTCACACCCTATTGCAGCAGACAGTCTTTATCCTTCCATCACATTCTGAGGATGCTCTACATCATTTACATCTAATTTACATACAGTATATCCCATTGGACAGCCAAACTCCTCCCACTGCTCTCTAGCCAATCCTCCAACAGTCTTTGTATGGGTCGCGCCCCTCCTTCCCTTCCTTTCTATTTTCCCCTCCCGGTCTCTCTCTCTCCTTCTCTTCCCAAACACTGCAGACCTTGCGATTTTATTCCTGAATCGCCGTCCTCTCTGTGGATTCTGTTATAACACAGTAGGACTCTAACAATGGACAGCTCTCTGTGTGGACTTGGATGCTGACACTTCTCTCTAAGGCTGCCTGGAAATTCATGTGAGTACAATCCTCCCATTCAGCCTCTCTCTCTCTGTCTGTCTGTCTCTGTATTCTCTGTGCTTTCTCCTCAGCCAGCCGTAGTGCAGTGCAGTGCTATGTCCAGGATTTATCGCAACAAATGGATGCAAGGAAGTGTTTGAATAATTGATTACAGTATCTCGTCTGGAATCTGTGCCTCAGTTCAGTGAATCTCAGAACAGGTACAGCAGTGATTATTGACTACTTGGCTTCTACGGCTCTGAGCTGCTGCTGTAGCTTTTCTATTCATAAGAGGGGGAAATGGCATTGTATGTGAGTGCGAAATGGCACATGCACGCACACACACCTCTCCATTTTGGCTCCTGGCTGCTTGCTCTGCTCAGTGGCAGGTGGGCATCAATACTGCAGTCTATGGGCAGGGCTCATAGCTGGAGGAGGTTACTGTATTTTGGAGAATTTATCATATATGTCTATCTATGTTTATGTTATGTTTCAATGTGTTATGTTAGGAAATTATGTTATGTTTCAATGTTAAGCTCTTAGAAAAGAAAGGTACTAAAATGTTTCTTCAACTGTCCGCATAGGAGAACCCTTTGAAGAAGCCTTTTTGGTTCCAGGTAGAACCCTTTTGGTTCCAGGTAGAACCCATTTGGGTTCTACCTGAAACCAAGAAGGGTTCTCCTATGGGGACAGCTGAAGAACCCTTTTGGAACCATTTTTTTCTAAGAGTGTATGTTAGGAAATTATGTTATGTTATGTTATGTTTCAGTGTTATGTAATGTAATGATGTTATGTTGTGTTTCAGTGTTATGTTAGATAATGATGTTATGTTATGTTTTAGTGTTATGTAAGGTAAGGTAATAATATTATGTTATGTTTCAGTGTTATGTTAGGTAATGTCACTGGGTGGGTTGTCTAGCTACCTCCCCATATCCTGCATCAAACATTATAGATGTCCAGGAGTGCTTTAGTCTGTTGCAGTGCTGGGTTATGTTGGGTTCTAGAAGACCACTCTGAATGCTGTGCATGTTTGACTCTACTGGGTAGACTGTGTTTGATGCTGTTCCTACTGCCTAAGGGTTGCATGTCTGACTGAGGGTTGCAGTCAGGTCTTATTAACGGTGGGAGCTGACTACAGCTAACAGCTGTTCCCAGATCTGCTAGTATATTGCAGTGTGCACTATTAGGGGAGCTGAACAAATCTAACAGCTGATCTCAGGTCAGTGTGTAGGGGAGCTGGCCACAGCCCTGGTCTTGCTCAGAGCAGGCAGCCCTGCATGCATGAGATCAGACATCAGCAGTGATGACACAGGCAGTCTACCAGAGGATGGTCTGAACATAGGTATGGTCTGACTGGTTACAGGATGCTGTCACTACTACTACACTATTAATATTACACTATTACTATAGTGTTATAATGTAATACTGTGTACTAATACAGTATTGTGCTGTGCTGTATTAATAATGTCATAATATGAGTCTTTGCTGTAATTCCATGCTGCTTTAGGGGAGATTAATAGACAATGGTGCATTGTGACTGTGAACGCTGAGAGAGAGAGAGAGAGAGAGAGAGAGAGAGAGAGAGAGAGAGAGAGAGAGAGAGAGAGAGAGAGAGAGAGAGAGAGAGAGAGAGAGAGAGAGAGAGAGAGAGAGAGAGAGAGAGAGAGAGAGAGAGAGAGAGAGAGAGAGAGAGAGAGAGAGAGAGAGAGAGTATTTCAACATCTAGCTCTGTTTGTAAATTCAGTGCAACTGACCACCTGCAGCAGAGTTGAGTTCATGAAAGACAGTGCTGATTAGTCAGTGAAAATCTATGTGCTTCCTTGGGGTCACCAGCAACCAGTTGTCATCAGAGATGTCTCAGCTGTCGCTGATGTAATTTTACCACTACAGATGGTTGGAACTGGGAAGTATAGCATTCTTCACCTTGTCTCCTATCAGTCTTTTAGCCACAGGAATAGCTGGGTTAAGAGACCTATACTTCACTTTCACTGAGTGAGTCAGTTTCCTCCTGGAATATGGAAGTTATCGATAGTCTGTGTTCATTTTACTGTGAAATAAATTGATTGGTTTGAAATACACTAAAACATTTGACTTGATGTGATTTGTTGGAATGTTATTAGATTAGATAGAGTGACTGTGTTTAAGACTCAGGGCAGCCAGCAGGAGATTCATTCTTCTTAACTGTATTTGACCCTTACCACTATTAGTATCAACATCACAGTCATCTTTCTCCACACATCACATCACATCAAAGTCCTCTTTCTCCAGTCTCCAAGCAGGAAGGGACAGGCATAACGTTCCTATTAATGAGATCTAATAATAGATTTCAGATGTAGGGTCGTGATCATCCACAATAGAATAGTCCTGTAATGCATAACAGTATTAATGGCAGTTCTCAGTCAGTATCTACAGTGGTTCAGCATTGGTCTGGTTGGGTGAGTCTAAGTGAAAAGCAGCATTTAACCTCGTCAGCTGACCACCTTGGAGCGATTTTGCGCCTATACTGGCCATGCATTCAGCATTGGTCTAGTGTTAGAAATCCCAGACCTAGGGCAACAGTATTATGTATGTCGGAACATTGTTAATGTGGGAGGCAACCCGTCTGCCTAGGGAAACTAGCATTGGTCTGATTGGGTGAGTCTAGGTGAAAAGCAGCATTTAATATGCTGTTTCCGAGAGAGTGATTTTAATCTCCAATAGCATCATAGCTGGCTGGTTATAGTGAGGTGCTTTGTGCTCCTCCTGACCCCTGGCTCTGAGATCATGGACTATGTCCGCATACCAAAAGGCACCAAATCCCCTATATAGTGCAATACATTTGACCAGAGCCCTTTGAGCCCTGGTCAATAGTAGTGCACTATGGAATAGGATGCCATTTGGGACATGGCCATGGATTCTATTAGCCTTCTGAATTCAGATACACAGACACACTGAGCACCAGGTTCACTATCTATAATAATAATAATAATAATAATAATAATCTATCTGTCTATGACTGGTATGTGCCTGTGCTGTATACAGTATTGTATACCACCAGTATGTTTCTTTGTGTATGGAGTGGAGAGATGAGCTCTCATTTCCATTTGAATGTGTTGAGGCTGATTGCGTCTAGCCTCATTTATCCCACCTGAATCAATAAACTCAAGTCATGACTACAGTATGGGCTATTTCAAATGGCACCCTATTCACTATGTATTGAACTACCTGTGGCCAGAGCTATACATTTGAGACAAAGTGGGCCTCCTATGGGCCCTGGTCAAAAGTAGTGCACTATATAGGGAATAGGGTGGCATTTGGGATGCAGACAGAGCCTATGTGAGTGACAGTAGTTATCAGCAGATTGCAGCCTGGCTTGACAGGAGTCTGGGCAGTGGCCCACGGCTGAGTGTGTGTGTGTGTGTCGACCTTTTGGAGATCTGCAGTGCATGGTGTGTGTGTTCATGGATGCATGCAGTGTGTGTGTGTTTGTGCGTGTGTGTGTGTGCAGGCGGTAGCCTCTGAAACATGCCGCATACATGGGTGTGTGTATCCTAATGAGCCCCGTGTAGCTCAGTTGGTAGAGCAAGGTGCTTGCAACGCCAAGGTTGTGGGTTCGTTTCCCACGGGGGGCCAGTATGAAAATGTATGCACTCACTAACTGTAAGTCGCTCTGGATAAGAGCGTCTGCTAAATGACTAAAATGTCAAAAAAATGTATTGTGCTGAGTACTGTGTTCTGATGCTGAGTACTGTGATAGAGACAGGCGTCTCCTGATGTGTACATGCCCTCTGTCTTTTCCTCTGTGACATTAGTCATCAACAGTCCTGTAGTGATAAGCTCTCTACTGTGTCCTAAATGGCACCCTATTCCCTATGTAGTGCACTACCTTTGACCAGGGCCATTTGGGATGCACTCAGAGTCTCTTTTCTCTTATCCATGTGCCTCCAGAAACCACATATTGGAATTGGACTCATCTTACACAATAGAAAGATAAAACAAGACAGAGCATAATAGAACTTTACTCTTCTCTGATCAATTATTGACTTGTTCTGAATGAAGGGTGTGTGTATTCAAGTACTTAAAGAGACCATCCAATCTCTCTTAATTATATCAAGCTGTCTCACTAAACAGGAATGGCTGGTGTGCCCGTGTCTCTCTTAGCTTTAAGACTCAATTCCTCTTTTATTGTTGTTTCTTAACCAAAACTGGAGAGAGGACACTGGCTTTTGGAGTTGCGATATACATTTAGTAGAAAACAGACTCACTTCTATTTATCCCTAAAAAGTAGTTCAGTAAGATACTGTAGTCATACACATATTTTTGAAGTGCAAAATTAAAAATCCCAGATGGTTTTGGTAAAGCTCTTATTCCAGGTCTGTGTCCGTTCCACAGTAAATGTCACATCAATGAAAGGTTCTGCTGGGATGCCATCCAGCCTCATGGCTCCTTCAGTTACATTCCGTCAGGAGGTAATGGATGGAGACAGACAGATGTCCTCATGCAGTACCCTGACATGTAAAGAGTAAAGACACTGGTATGAGTCCTAAATGGCACCATATCCCCAATGGCACCCTATTCCTTATACAGTGCACTACTTTTGACCAGGGCTCTTGGGCTCTCTGGTCAAAGTAGTGCATTATATAGGGAATATGGTGCCATTGGAGACTCAGCCTTGGTGCTATGCCGGTGTGCTACAGTATGTCTGCTGTATGAATGATGATCGATGGGTGGACTGAGAGCCAAGGCCTTTTCTCAAGGTGAAATATGGATGGCCACAGCATGTTTGAGTTACTCTTGACTATCAGCTGTACCTTCCAATTACTCATTAACAAGGTTTGTTGCTTCTCTGAGCATCCATATACAGTTGAAGTCGGAAGTTTACATACACTTAGGTTGGAGACATTAAAACTCGTTTTTCAACCACTCCACAAATATATTTTTAACAAACTATAGTTTTGGCAAGTCGGTTAGGACATCTACTTTGTGCATGACACAAGTCATTTTTCCAACAATTGTTTACAGACAGATTGTTTCACTTATAATTCACTGTATCACAATTCCAGTGGGTCAGAAGTTTACATACACTAAATTGACTGTGCCTTTAAACAGCTTTGAAAATTCCAGAAAATGATGTCATGGCTTTAGAAGCTTCTGATAGGCTAATTGACATCATTTGAGTCAATTGGAGGTGTACCTGTGGATGTATTTCAAGGCCTACCTTCAAACTCAGTGCCTCTTTGCTTGACATCATGGGAAAATCAAAAGAAATCAGCCAAGACCTCAGAAAAATTATTGTAGACCTCCACAAGTCTGGTTCATCCTTGGGAGCAATTTCAAACGCATGAAGGTACCACGTTCATCTGTACAAACAATAGTACGCAAGTATAAACACCATGGGACCACGCAGCCATCATACCGCTCAGGAAGGAGACGCGTTCTGTCTCCTAGAGATGAACGTACTTTGGTGCGAAAAGTGCAAATCAATCCCAGAACAACAGCAAAGGACCTTGTGAAGATGCTGGAGGAAACAGGTACAAAAGTATCTATATCCACAGTAAAACGAGTCCTATATCAACATAACCTGAAAGGCCGCTCAGCAAGGAAGAAGCCACTGCTCCAAAACCGTCATAAAAAAGCCAGACTCCGGTTTGCAACTGCACATGGGGACAAAGATCGTACTTTTTGGAGAAATGTCCTCTGGTCTGATGAAACAAAAATATAACTGTTTGGCCATAATGACCATCGTTATGTTTGGAGGAAAAAGGGGGTGCTTGCAAGCCGAAGAACACCATCCCAACCGTGAAGCACGGGGGTGTCAGCATCATGCTGTGGGGGTGCTTTGCTGCAGGAGGGACTGGTGCACTTCACAAAATAGATGGCATCATGAGGAAGGAAAATTATGTGGATATATTGAAGCAACATCTCAAGACATCAGTCAGGAAGTTAAAGCTTGGTCGCAAATGGGTCTTCCAAATGGACAATGACCCCAAGCATACTTCCAAAGTTGTGGCAAAATGGCTTAAGGACAACAAAGTCAAGGTATTGGAGTGGCCATCACAAAGCCCTGACCTCAATCCTATAGAACATTTGTGGGCAGAACTGAAAAAGCGTGTGCGAGCAAGGAGGCCTACAAACCTGACTCAGTTACACCAGCTCTGTCAGGAGGAATGGGCCAAAATTCACCCAACTTATTGTGGGAAGCTTGTGGAAGGCTACCCAAAACATTTGACCCAAGTTAAACAATTTAAAGGCAATGCTACCAAATATTAATTGAGTGTATGTAAACTTCTGACCCACTGGGAATGTGATGAAATAAATAAAAGCTGAAATAAATCATTCTCTCTACTATTATTCTGACATTTCACATTCTTAAAATAAAGTGGTGATCCTAACTGACCTAAGACAGGGAATTTTTACTAGGATTAAATGTCAGGAATTGTGAAAAACTGAGTTTAAATGTATTTGGCTAAGGTGTATGTAAACTTCCGACTTCAACTGTACTTTAAACTTGGGGTCAGCTGCGTTGACTTCACGTATTTTCAGCCTCTCTCTCCCCCTCTAAATAGGACTACAGAACAGTCCTCCAGCTCCGTAAACTAGGGGCGATTTAAATAATGCAGGAATCCAAATACTCAATTACTGTTCAGCCATGCATGACCCAAGTACTGTAGACTACAGTCTTGCGTATAATGTGTTCCCTATGTGTGTCCTATAGCCTGTACAATACATCAGTTATGTCTACTAATGTGAATGATGACCATATGTTGGATATTCTGTATGCTTGATGTGCTCCCTATGTCTCCCCATTCCACTACCTTGACCTGGGTCAGGGTACGACCCCAAGGCACTAGGTGTGGAGCGGAGAGTCAAAATGGATGGCCAGTTGTTTTGGCTTTTTACAGTATACAGTATATAGCTTTTCAGGAAACAGACACATATAGTTTAAAAGATTATGGTTAAGGTGAAATATCATTGTCTTGACAATTTATGCATTCTTGTTTGTTTGACAAATGGGGGTGTCCTCATTTCTACCATAACTCATACATTGTTAGCTATCTGGAGCCCTACTCTTTAGCAAATGTAGCCTACTTACTGTTGCTCAAGTCCAGTCTCTCTGCTGTCACGCTTCCCTTTGATGACACAGACATATCACTACCAGTGACAAATAGGAGAAACAGACAGCCTTTCCCTCTTTCACAGTGTTGTGAAAATGGAATCTTATTTAGATGATTACTGTATGATGACATGCCCACAGCAACAGATGTAGCTGGAAACATAAACCAGTGTCTATATTTAAACACACGTAGACAGCACTGTAGTCCTACAGTACAGCACAATACATCACCAAGGGCTAACGCATCCCACATTAGGTCACTCAGACTGTCTTCTGCTGCCCACCTCCCAGCTGACTGCTCTGCTAGACCTATGATGTACAGACAGTATAGAAACTATACAGTAGCTTTACTGTATGGCTGTCAATGTTCGAGACACTGGGACCAAGGCTGTGTCTGATAAGACACCCTATTCCCTATGTAGTGCACTGGGGCTCTGGTCAAATGTAGTGCACAAGATAGCGAATGTGATGTTATTTGAGCCCCACCCCAGGAGTTGTGTATTATGATGAGTCATCATCAGAACCACTCACTGACTCCTCTAGAGGCCCTCTCTGCTCTGTGGGGTTTCACTTATGCAATGCTACGCTTAGCAGAGAGAGAGAGTATTATTATTAATATTCAGGCTCAACTATTTATGTGATTCTAAGTGGAGTCTTCTGCTCTGTGACAATGTCTGTCTACAACAGATAACATTACTTGCTATGCATTAGTCATGCAAACATCAGTAGGCCTATATCCACTTCTTCATCCTGACATTCTTACAGTAAGAGACTCTCTCTCACACACAGTGGTGAGTCACTCGGATAGGGAGAAAGATACATCAAGAAATCAGGGTAGATCTTCCTAACCCTGTGGCCCCTCCCCTTACAGGGCAGTGGTGGTGTTCTTATGTTAGGGCTGAGGTGGATGCAGGGATAGAAATTAAACAAGCCCATGGCTTTTCTCTCCATGTAGCAACTGTCAATCACATTTTGGTATTTTATTATATGAGTGAGGGTTACATACAGTGTTTGAAAAAACCCTTTTGGGCTCTCTGAAACGAATTCACCTTTCCGTGTGAGGTTACAATTCTGTGTAAACCTTGGCTTAAGAATCTCCTTTTCACACCCACCGTTATATCTGCCATTCAACCTTTCTCCACGGACTTGTCAGAGTGCATTATTGGACAAAGCTGCTGTCTGGGGAACACTGCTTTTAAAGACATGTCCTCTCTCTGTGGCGAAGCGAGTGGGAGGAACTGGGATGGGGCTGCCGGGGGAGTGTATGTGGAGGGAGGGCAGGGGAGGGGAGGTAGACTGCCGCAGGCCTAGCGTTGCGACTAGTGAACATACAGAGAGATAGAGGAGGGAAGGCTGCTGCAGGCCTAGTGTAGCAACTAGCCAGCACACACACAGAGAGCACAGAGAGAGAGAGAGGGGAGGAGCCTGAAAGGTTTGGCTTGCACCCCTCTGATGGCACTGTTCAGCTGCTACCATTCAGCCGCTGAGAAGAGAGGGAGAGGGAGGGGCTACAGAGGGAGAGAGGGGGCTATGGTGCGAGGGAGGCAGGGAGAGCAGGAGGGAGGAAGGGAGAGAGGCGCTGGGGGTGTGGGGGGAGAGTGAAGGGGATCTGCTGAGATTCTTAGTCACTGAGTCTTGTAATCACTGGGCAGGAAAGAACAATGGGCCCTATAGCCTAGTCTGCTGCTTCTGCTGCTGCTGCTGGCTGAGAACAGCTCCAAATGTAAGGCACCCTATTCCCTACATAGTGCACTACTTTTGACAAAGTAGTGCAACATTAGTGCACTATGTATGGAATAGGGTGCCATTTGGGAGGCAAAATAAGTATGTCTTACGCTAGGCTCGATGCTGAGATCCGACTGCTACTGCTTCGGCTGCTGGGGTGGTTTAGAAAAGAGAGGGAAAGAGAGAGAGAGGGAGGAGAGAGATAGAATGAGAGCACTGAAAGCAGAAGGAATGTCATTGTTAGAGCTGCTCTCAGCAGCAAAGACAGCTGCCTCTGGTTGCTCTGCATGTTGGTCTGAGGGCGGCTACAGCAGGTTAGCTCACCCTACTCTTATCTCTCTCTCTGTATAGAAGCAGAGCGAGACAGACAGATAGAACGGCAGGCAGAGAGAGAGAGACAGACAGGTGGTCCTCTCAGAGCTACTGTTATTCAGCTCTCCTCTGGGCCAGCTGGGAGTAAGGCAGGAGGCAGTAGAGGGGAAGGAACCAGGGAGGAATTTGGGGAGTGCCATTTTAAGGCTTCCTCTCTTTTCTCCTTCCTCTTTCAGCACCAGAACAACACAACAGAGAGAGGAGCTAACTGGCTGGAGAGCTACAGGGAATAGAGCTCTATGCTATGTCTACGGTGTCTACTGTGTCAAGTGATTGATCTCACAGTCTGGTGGGTAAATAAATTACCACCAGAGGAGAGAGAAAACAACAGCCAAGAGGGAGAACAGAAAGAGGGGGGAAAGAAGGAGGGAATCCCAGCGTCCATTGTGGTCTGTTTGTGAGCAGAGCGGTCTGCTGGTGTGCTGCTCCATCACAGAACAGAGCAGAGGAGATTGAGAGATCAGTTGAAATGAAGCGTCTCTGAGGAGTGATTACTGACCGAGCCTCAGCCGAGCCCAGCACATGAAAGATGAGTCCAGACTGAGGGACAGATAGCCTACAGTCCTACACTACAGGCTGTGGTGGTGGTGAAGATGTGAAAGGTGAGTGGACGTTTCTCTCTAAGGTAAGACTTGCATTAGCTCAGCGGACTAACACAGTCTTGTATTCACATTCATTCTCTGGGTTAGTTGTATCAGGGCTGTGGTGGTGAAGACGTGAAGGGTGAGTCACTGGACATTTCTGGAGAAACAAGGTTGAAGCATAGCGAATAGAGATCCTATAATTCATTAGAGTGGACATTGGCTTCCTAGCAACATGACTAAAAATGCAGGTCTATGACATCATCCACTCTACTGAATTCAGGATATCTATGGGTTGATGTTTCTCACATATCAGGGAGTTTCCCCCGGTCTCTGTATTCTGTATTCCATTCCCTGGATTAGTTTTTATCTAAGTCACTCACAGGCATGGCCTGAAACTGTGTAGCATGATATTACCACATGCTACCATATGTCCTTTTCTAACGCATCAAATTTTCTCCAGAATTGGCTGTTTGTGGTTACATTCTTAGATAAATAGGTTCTATCTAGAACCTAAAAGGGTTATTTGGCTATGCCAATAGGATAACCCTTTGAATAACAATTTTTTCTAAGAGTGTAAAAGGTTAAGAGGATAGAGTTGTGACAGTATTTCCTGCCCTCCGTGAATACGTTATTTTAGACAGTGTGGACATTGTTCTCTTATCAGGCCTGATCCTGATAAATTCCCACAGATTTAAGGCCAGTGTGTTCTTTTGTGGCATACTGCTTTCTAGCTCTGGGAACCTGCCAAGTTGTATCACACAGTCATGCTGAGTCCCAAATGACACTCTGGTGCCTGGTCAAATGTAGTGCACTGTATATGGAATAAGGTGTCATTTGAGACGCAGGTTATGAATACCTGCTATGGGCTCTTTGTGTAGGCAACACAAATATCAGTGTTGTAACATCATTTCAAAAGACATTTCAACCTGCTTGTTTTAAACATGATCTATACATAATCCTAGGTGTTACTGACAAAAATGTATTTGTGTTCATAGTGTGCAGAGCAGACAATCAACACTGCATAACAGGTTATATCATCTAAGAGCGTAGTGAATCATAAAAATATTTGCTATTTCATGTTACAGTAGAATAGAACAAATATTTTTGTGCAAAGCTGTCTGAGAGTAGGGCCTAACTGTGGATGACAGAACTTTAACAAAGAGCTTATGAGTGCTACTGCATAAAGACATATTGATTACCAAACCTAATATAGAATAATAATATAACAAATCTAGAAGAATAAGACAAGCTTTTACATATGACGCTAAAATTAAGTGTCAAGGTTATGGAAAGGTTGCAGCTAGTGAGTGGATGTGTGGGGCTTGGGGTGGGAGTGTGGCTAGTGGTAACACTGGGCTGTAACACCGGGCTGATATGTGTTATAGTAGTACTGTAGCACTGGGTCTGAAGAAGCTGTGGGTAGGGATGTGGGTTGGGCTGTGGGTAGTAGTAGCAGTGTGTTGTAGCACTGGTCTGATAGTAGCAGGCCTTCCTCTCTCCTCTCTGCAGCATCTATAATAAAGCCTGTCTATATCAGGGCCTCAGAGTGGCATGTGGCTGGTGTCACAATGATCTGCTCCAGGCCATGCTGTGGCTGTGGCTCAGGCTCTGCTCTGCCCTGCTCTGCCCTGCTCTGCCCTGCTCTACCCTGCTCTGCCCTGCTCTGAGAATACAGCCTGGCTGCCTGAATACAGAATAGGCCTCTAGCTTGGCTCAGTGGCTCTCATAATTAGAATAATAAATCTCTATGGCCTGGGTCTCAGGAGCGCTCAGAAGACAAAGACCATACAGCATATATCAAGTAGCCCACCCCAAAACATGTTATATAATATGGTGTATCTACAGATTGTGAGAAAACAGCTGCTTGATTAGTGAATGTGCATTGACCATGTTAGAGCAGTATATCTATGTACAGTTGTCACTAATAGTTACCACTTCATGGCAGTATGTTGTTGGGGATGTAGTGGTTCATCTGTGTTCTATATGACAGATGTACAGCATGTCATCATCATGTCATCTCTGCACTGTTAATCTGTAGTTGACCCACTGATACAAATCATTGTAATGCCAGCTCTGGCTTTATGTGCAGATATCCTATCAACGTCATTACTGTCTGTAGGCCCACTAAAACCACAGATTTTTAATTTTACTATACCGTAAAAATGTAATATATAAATCAGAGAAACAAATACAAAACATTAAGTGAATGGGTTGAATCCGAAATGGCACCATATTCCCTACATAGTGCAATAGGACCTGATCAAAAGTAGTGCACCATGAAGGGAATAGGGTACCATTTTGGACGCAGCCATGTTCTCTTGTTACCTCTGTGACAGCGATCATCAGTCCAGACTTCTATGTCTGTGAGTTTGAGTGAAATGGTTAATTTGCTCACACTGGGGGATGAACGTATGACTGCTGCTGGTGTGGATAATTAGATTGTCTTTGAGCTGAGCCCTGTGGCCCTGTGGCCCTCTGGCCCTGCAGTCGTAATCACATGGATCCATTTGTCTCCCCAGTCATTAAGTGATGAACAGTTCAGTAATATTACCTTAGTTATTACCTCAGTCCCCCTGAGGGAGCTGGAGTCTGTTAGTGGAGAGGAAGACAAAGAGACCGTCTGGGTTATACCAGAGAGGAAGAGGCATAACTGGGCCCCAAATCTGTCTTCTCCAGCAGGTGGCTTTTTAAAAGGTCTTCCGCTCACCAAGCGAGGAGTTTTTGTATGGAGGTCAATGAGATGGTGTCGAAAATATTGAATGGCTTATTTGCTATGTGTGGCTTATTTGATCGAATAGACGTTTCGTAATGATTAGGTTGTTACGAGTGTACGGATATAAGTAGGACGCGTGACATTTTGGCAACTCAGTATCAAGTATAAAGTGTTATATCGGAGTTGTGCCTGGTCGTCACTAGTTACCACAGCCACAAAGTAATAAACCCCACCCTAAATGTATCTTCTTCAAATGTGATTTTAAACCTAACCCCAACCACACTGCTAACATTATGCATAACCCTACCCTTAAATTAAAACCAAAAAGCAAATGTTTTATTTTTACGATAGAGCCAATTCTGACTTTGTGGCTGTGGTAACTAGTGGAAACCGTTGTGTCCGTTGTTCACACGCCTATATGCCCTCTCATTGGCTAGAATAGTCCCACCTGATCTTGCCTCATTTTTGGTCTTTTTTAAAAATATATATATATTTTTCTATATATTGTTTTTTGGGGGGGGTAGATCAGCTTAATATTGCAAATGTATTTTCATTGTTAGAGCGGCCACTAGAGTAGCTGGTCAATATAATGGATAATCTGTGCTTATAGGGATATGGTTGGGTAAACTAGGAGAGCACCCTTTACTTTGTCTCTTGATGATGATGTCATTGTTTCTGGACATCAATTCATTATTCTATACAATGACATGACGCCCTCTTCCTGCTGTGAAGCCATGAACTGATAGTGATCCTGTTCTCCCTTCCTGGTCAGGTGGGGCCTCCTCTTTCTCCATAGTTGCACTCTGATTCTCTATTAATTCACTCACTCTGTCATGGATTTAAAGGGAATGTACTTGTGTAAGAAAAATGGTGTAAACTCCCTCTAGCCAATGCTTTCACCAATCCAATGCTTCGACAATCTATGAAGAAAATTAAGCAAGGATACACTCCAGGGAAAAGAGTCTGAATTCGTAACGCAGTTTATGTGTCTCAGTGCTCTCACCCGCTCATCTCTCTCTCTCCAGGTGAAGAGGTGTTTGTGCTCCCTCTCTCTGTGAATGTCTGTCGCCATGGCGAAGCGTGAGACCGGCAGCACCAGCCCAGTGGTCCGGCAGATAGACAAACAGTTCCTGGTCTGCAGCATCTGTCTGGACCACTACCACAACCCTAAAGTCCTGCCCTGCCTACACACCTTCTGTGAGAAGTAAGTCCCTACCATACACCCTACATTTGACATTTTAGTCATTTAGCAGACGCTTTTATCCAGAGCGACTTACAGTTAGTGAGTGCATACATTTTCGTACTGGCCCCCCGTGGGAAACGAACCCACAACCCTGGCGTTGCAAGCCCCATGCTCTACCAACTGAGCTACAGGGATCATCAACTAAATTCAGCCGCGGGCCGATTTGTTCTTGAGCGGATGGTTAAGGGACCGGAATATAATGACAAATAATTTTTAGACTGCAAATTGACCGAAAGAAGCCCATACAGATATAATATTTGACTAAAACATAATCATTTCAAACCTTGCTTACATTTGTATTTTATGTCTAACAATAAAATTTAATAAAACTCTTATTTTTTTATCAGAAAACCTGGGGGGCCAAATAAAATCACTACCAGTTGGGGAACCCTGCCCTACACCCTAACCACTACAACAATACTAAAATCCTGCTCTGCCTACACACCTTCTGTGAGAACTAAGGCTGTGCCCGACTAAAACAAATCAGAGTCGTCTGTTCTGAAATTCTAAAACATGTATTTTTCCATATACACTATCGGTCAAAAGTTTTAGAACACCTACTCATTCAAGGGTTTTTCTTTATTTTTACTATTTTCTACATTGTTGAATAATAGTGAAGACATCGAAACTATGAAATAACACACATGGAATCATGTAGTAACCGAAAAAGTATTAAACAAATCAAAATATATTTTATATTTGAGATTCTTCAAATAGCCACCCTTTGCTTTGATGACAGCTTTGCACACTCTTGGCATTCTCTCAACCAGCTTCATGAGGTAGTCACCTGGAATGCATTTCAATTAACAGGTGTGCCTTCTTAAAAGTTAATTAGTGGAATTTCATTCCTTGTTAATGCATTTGAGCCAATCAGTTGTATTGTGACAAGGTGGGGGGGTATACAGAAGATAGACGTATTTCGTAAAATACCAAGTCCATATTATGGCAAGAACAGCTCAAATAAGCAAAGAGAAACAACAGTCCATCATTACTTTAAGACATGAAGGTCAGTCAATACGGAAAATGTCAAGAACTTTGAAAGTTTCTTCAAGTGCAGTCGCAAAAACCGTCAAGCGCTATGATGAAACTGGCTCTCATGAAGACAACCACAGGAAAGGAAGACCCAGAGTTACCTCTGCTGCAGAGGATAAGTTCATTAGAGTTACCAGCCTCAGAAATTGCAGCCCAAATACAGTGAGGGAAAAAAGTATTTGATCCCCTGCTGATTTTGTACGTTTGCCCACTGACAAAGAAATGATCGGTCTATAATTTTAATGGTCGGTTTATTTGAACAGTGAGAGACAGAATAACAACAAAAAAATCCAGAAAAACGCATGTCAAAAATGTTATAAATTGATTTGCATTTTAATGAGGGAAATAAGTATTTGACCCCCTCTCAATCAGAAAGATTTCTGGCTCCCAGGTGTCTTTTATACAAGTAACGAGCTGAGATTAGGAGCACACTCTTAAAGAGAGTGCTCCTAATCTCAGTTTGTTACCTGTATAAAAGACACCTGTCCACAGAAGCAATCAATCAATCAGATTCCAAACTATCCACCATGGCCAAGACCAAAGAGCTTTCCAAGGATGTCAGGGAAAAGATTGTAGACCTACACAAGGCTGGAATGGGCTACAAGACAATTGCCAAGCAGCTTGGTGAGAAGGTGACAACAGTTGGTGCGATTATTCGCAAATGGAAGAAACACAAAAGAACTGTCAATCTCCCTCGGCCTGGGGCTCCATGCAAGATCTCACCTCGTGGAGTTGCAATGATCATGGGAACGGTGAGGAATCAGCCCAGAACTACACGGGAGGATCTTGTCAATGATCTCAAGGCAGCTGGGACCATAGTCACCAAGAAAACAATTGGTAACACACTACGCCGTGAAGGACTGAAATCCTGCAGTGCCCGCAAGGTCCCCCTGCTCAAGAAAGCACATATACAGGGCCGTCTGAAGTTTGCCAATGAACATCTGAATGATTCAGAGGAGAACTGGGTGAAAGTGTTGTGGTCAGATGAGACCAAAATCGAGCTCTTTGGCATCAACTCAACTCGCCCTGTTTGGAGGAGGAGGAATGCTGCCTATGACCCCAAGAACACCATCCCCACCGTCAAACATGGAGGTGGAAACATATGCTTTGGGGGTGTTTTTCTGCTAAGGGGACAGGACAACTTCACCGCATCAAAGGGACGATGGACGGGGCCATGTACCGTCAAATCTTGTGTGAGAACCTCCTTCCCTCAGCCATGGCATTGAAAATGGGTTGTGGATGGGTAAACACACGGCCAAGGCAACAAAGGAGTGGCTCAAGAAGAAGCACATTAAGGTCCTGGAGTGGCCTAGCCAGTCTCCAGACCTTAATCCCATAGAAAATCTGTGGAGGGAGCTGAAGGTTCGAGTTGCCAAACGTCAGCCTCGAAACCTTAATGACTTGGAGAAGATCTGCAAAGATCTGGGACAAAATCTCTCCTGAGAGTGGGACAAAATCTCTCCTGAGATGTGTGCAAACCTGGTGGCCAACTACAAGAAACGTCTGACCTCTGTGATTGCCAACAAGGGGTTTGCCACCAAGTACTAAGTCATGTTTTGCAGAGGGGTCAAATACTTATTTCCCTCATTAAAATGCAAATCAATTTAAAAAATTTTTGACATGCGTTTTTCTGGATTATTTTGTTGTTATTCTGTCTCTCACTGTTCACATAAACCTACCATTAAGATTATAGACTGATCATGTCTTTGTCAGTGGGCAAACGTACAAAATCAGCAGGGGATCAAATACTTTTTTCCCTCACTGTAAATGCTTCACAGAGTTCAAGTCACAGTCACATCTCAACATCAACTATTCAGAGGGGACTGTGTGAATCAGGCCTTCATGGTCGAATTGCTGCAAAGAAACCACTACTAAAGGACACCAATAATAAGAAGAGATTTACACGAGCAATGGACATTAGACCGGTAGAAATGTAGAATGCACACCTTTGAATTGAAATGCATTCCAGGTTACTACCTCATGAAGCTGGTTGAGAGAATGCCAAGAGTGTGCAAAGCTGTCATCAAGGCAATAGGTGGCTATTTGAAGAATCTCAAATATAAAATATATTTTGATTTGTTTAACATTTTTTTGGTTACTACATGATTCCATGTGTTATTTCATAGTTTTGATGTCTTCACTATTATTCTACAACGTAAAAAATAGTAAAAATAAAGAAAAACCCTTGAATGAGTAGGTGTGTCCAAACGTTTGACTTTTATATACATTTATTTATTATTAATAATTATTATTATTATTATTCATTTATTTATTTGCTACTGCTCGACTAAAGAAATATCGGTCGAAAAAAAGCCTATCGACCAAACAATCGTCCAAACAATCGTCCAGTCGACTAAATGGGGTCAGCCCTAGTGAGAAGTAATTTGAACCCTTCCTATCTCTTCCCCTACCTCTCCTTAACTCTAACTACTGGCACAACCCCAAGGTCCTGCTGGGTTCTGATAGATTTTTGTGCATCATAGTCTACTGTGTGTAGGAGAAAATTAACTCTATTTGGTCTTTGCAAAACTACTTTACCAGATGTACAGTATTTCTCACTTATTTTAATCTAAGAAGAAAAATGTAATTCCTGCCCTGCAATAATGAGTTGTTGAATTAGGTCAGGGCATGAGGTAATGGTTTGAGAGAGAGAGAATTCTTACAGCATAAAGTCATGAGAGAGTCAAATATGTGTTATGGCATAAAGTCAGAGAGGATACTGGTACTGTATGCCAGGGATTTCCTTAGCAGCTTGGCTTCCCTGTGACTTAAGGTGACAGGCAGCCTCTCCAGGCCTGGTGGAGGGAGAGCAGGGTGCATTCTCCTGATGGTGCCACAGTACTGCTGCTTCATCCATCTCATCCATCTCAACAGACATTCACAGGGGGAGGACGGGGCACACACACCTCTTCACCTGGAGAGACAGAGAGAGATGGAGGAAGAGAGAAGGAGAGAGAAGGGAGAACACAGAGGAGGTGGCACAGTCTACAGTGATGCTGCCAGCTAGCAGCTCTTTCCACCCCTGCTACCCTCACTTGACAGGAATGCTCTCATCTGCCTGAGCGAGCTCTCCGCTCTCCGTATTGCCTGACACAGCTCACTGATGTCTGCCCTGTCCTCTGCCCTGTCTGTTCTGTTCACATAATCTTCAGGAAATATACGTATATATGTACTGGCTGTAGTAGGCTGCAATGTTGTAAGAGCCTTGACTTGACCCTTAGTGTTTGGTGCCAATTATTGAAAGGGTTGACATTTGTCTAAATGTAATGAACCATAACCATCAACTTGACATAGTTTATAACAAGCCATCCCTGTTCTTCTCTCCTGTCTTTTCCAGATGCCTACAGAACTACATCCCCCCTCAGTCTCTGACGTTATCGTGTCCAGTGTGTCGTCAGACGTCCATCCTGCCAGAGAAGGGCGTGGCCGCACTGCAGAACAACTTCTTCATAACCAACCTGATGGAAGTGCTGCAGAGGGACCCAGAGTGTTCCCCCCCAGAGGCCTGCAGTGTGCTGGAGTCAGTCAGTGCTGCTGCCGCCTGCCAGCCGCTCTCCTGCCCCAACCACGAGGGCAAGGTAGGCTTCTATTACCCCTCTACTGCCCCATCTACCCCTCTACTGCCCCTCTGCTGCAACTCTCCTGCCCCAACAAAGCGGGAAAGGTAGGCTTCAGTCTAATTGATGATACATTGGTGTCACTGACTGATTTAGTGCACACAACTGATTTTAGATCCGGGCCCGTATCCACAAAGCGACTCAGAGTAAGAGTGCTGATCTAGGATCAAGTCCTGCCTATCCATATAATCTTATTCATTATGATCTAAAAGGCCAAACTGATCCTAGATCATCCCTCCTACTCTGAGTCTCTTTGTGGATATTGTCCATGGACTAGCTAAATCAGTACGAATCTGACTTGAAGGAAAAAGGACTGAGGGACGAAATTGGCAGTTTTCTATTGAAGTGAGAGTATTGTTCAGGGGTGTGGATTCACACCAATTACAAGCCCCTAAAAATGGAGTAAACGTATTCATGTTGACCTTGTCACTGTATGAATGAACATGCCTGGTCTATGGTGAGTCATCGTGTGTTGAGCTGTGCTGTGTGTTGCTCCCATGCGCCCCCTGTAGGTGATGGAGTTCTACTGCGAATCGTGTGAAACAGCCATGTGTCTGGAGTGTACTGAGGGAGAGCACAGGGAACATGTGACTGTCCCTCTGAGAGATGTCTTGGAGCAACAGAAAGCAGCCCTTAAGACCCAGCTGGATGCCATATGCAACAGGTACTGGATGGTAAACCTGTCTATTATTTTTTTATTTTTTTTATTTCACCTTTATTTAACCAGGTAAGCCAGTTGAGAACAAGTTCTCATTTACAACTGCGACCTGGCCAAGATAAAGCAAAGCAGTGCGATAAAAACAACAACACAGAGTTACATATGGGGTAAAACAAAACATAGTCAAAAATACAACAGAAAATATACACTGTTCAAAAAAATTAAGATAACACTAAAATAACACATCCTAGATCTGAATGAATGAAATAATCTTATTAAATACTTTTTTCTTTACATAGTTGAATGTGCTGACAACAAAATCACACAAAAATTATCAATGGAAATCAAATGTATCAACCCATGGAGGTCTGGATTTGGAGTCACCCTCAAAATTAAAGTGGAAAACCACACTACAGGCTGATCCAACTTTGATGTAATGTCCTTAAAACAAATCAAAATGAGGCTCAGTAGTGTGTGTGGCCTCCACGTGCCTGTATGACCTCCCTACAACGCCTGGGCATGCTCCTGATGAGGTGGAGGATGGTCTCCTGTGGGATCTCCTCCCAGACCTGGACTAAAGCATCCGTCAACTCCTGGACAGTCTGTGGTGCAACGTGGTGTTGGTGGATGGAGCGAGACATGATGTCCCAGATGTGCTCAATTGGATTCAGGTCTGGGGAACAGACGGGCCAGTCCATAGCATCAATGCCTTCCTCTTGCAGGAATTGCTGACACACTCCAGCCACATGAGGTCTAGCATTGTCTTGCATTAGGAGGAACCCAGGGCCAACCGCACCAGCATATGGTCTCACAAGGGGTCTGAGGATCTCATCTCGGTACCTAATGGCAGTCAGGCTACCTCTGGCGAGCACATGGAGGGCTGTGCGGCCCCCCAAAGAAATGCCACCCCACACCATGACTGACCCACCGCCAAACCGGTCATGCTGGAGGATGTTGCAGGCAGCAGAACGTTCTCCACGGCGTCTCCAGACTCTGTCACGTCTGTCACATGTGCTCAGTGTGAACCTGCTTTCATCTGTGAAGAGCACAGGGCGCCAGTGGCGAATTTGCCAATCTTGGTGTTCTCTGGCAAATGCCAAACGTCCTGCACGGTGTTGGGCTGTAAGCACAACCCCCATCTGTGGACGTCGGGCCCTCATACCACCCTCATGGAGTCTGTTTCTGACTGTTTGAGCAGACACATGCACATTTGTGGCCTGCTGGAGGTCATTTTGCAGGGCTCTGGCAGTGCTCCTCCTGCTCCTCCTTGCACAAAGGCGGAGGTAGCAGTCCTGCTGCTGGGTTGTTGCCCTTCTACGGCCTCCTCCACGTCTCCTGATGTACTGGCCTGTCTCCTGGTAGCGCCTCCATGCTCTGGACACTACGCTGACAGACACAGCAAACCTTCTTGCCACAGCTCGCATTGATGTGCCATCCTGGATGAGCTGCACTTCCTGAGCCACTTGTGTGGGTTGTAGACTCCGTCTCATGCTACCACTAGAGTGAAAGCACCGCCAGCATTCAAAAGTGACCAAAACATCAGCCAGGAAGCATAGGAACTGAGAAGTGGTCTGTGGTCACCACCTGCAAAACCAGTCCTTTATTGGGGTTGTCTTGCTAATTGCCTATAATTTCCACCTGTTGTCTATTCCATTTGCACAACAGCATGTGAAATGTATTGTCAATCAGTGTTGCTTCCTAAGTGGACAGTTTGATTTCACAGAAGTGTGATTGACTTGGAGTTACATTGTGTTGTTTAAGTGTTCCCTTAATTTTTTTGAGCAGTGTATATACAGTGTGTGCAAATGTAGCAAGTTATGGAGGTAAGGCAATAAATAGGCCATAGTGCAACATAATTACAATTAGTATTAACACTGGAATGATAGATGTGCAAGAGATGATGTGCAAATAGAGATACTGGGGTGCAAATGAGCAAAATAAATAACAATATGGGGATGAGGTAGTTGGGTGGGCTAATTACAGATGGGCTGTGTACATGTGCAGTGATCGGTAAGCTGCTCTGACAACTGATGCTTAAAGTTAGTGAGGGAGATAAGAGTCTCCAGCTTCAGAGATGTTTGCAGTTTGTCTATACTGCTCTGTCTGTAATGAGGGACGGTTTTAGGGTCGTTAAAGCCCTATTCTGAATACATTGACCACTGTGTACACACTGGATAAGTCTTGGTAAGTGCAATGATAAAGTACAGTTTTCCAGTCTGTGGGTTTCAGCTTCTCATGGAGGACTGAAGGTCGATAGAAATTGCACACACATTTAGTCAGTTCCTCTGTTCATGGTCTTCAGTTGATTGGACTGTGTGAGGTAGTGACAGTATACTGTTTCCTCTTCCTGTCCCAGGCTGCCCCAGCTGAGGGCTGCTATAGAGCTGGTAGGGGAGATCTCCAAGCAGCTGACTGACAGGAAGAACGAGGCAGTGACAGAGATCAGCAGTACCTTTGAGGAGCTAGAGAGGGCGCTACACCTCAGAAAGACCGACCTCATCAGTGACCTGGAGAACATCTGCTGCACCAAGCAGAAGGTACCTGCAACATGATTAGGTCTGCTGTCCCAAATGGCACCCCATTTCATATTTAATGCACTATTTTTGACCAGGGCCCATAAGGCTCTGGTCAAAGTAGGGCACTATATAGGGAATAGGGGGTCATTTGGAACAATGATGGTCTATGAAGAACTATTGCTCTCTTACTTCTATGGATGACTATCTCTCTCTCCACTCTCTTTCTCTCTCGGTCTTACCTCTTTTTCTCCCTCTCTCTTCACTCTGTTTCTGACTACCTACCTACCATTCTCTCTCTCCTCTCCTCCCTGTCTCTTACTATCTCTCTCCTCCCTGTCTCCAACTATCTCCCTGTCTCCAACTCCCTCCTCTCCTCCCTGTCTCCAACTATCTCCCTGTCTCCAACTCCCTCCTCTCCTCCCTGTCTCCAACTATCTCCCTGTCTCCAACTCCCTCCTCTCCTCCCTGTCTCCAACTATCTCCCTGTCTCCAACTCCCTCCTCTCCTCCCTGTCTCCAACTATCTCCCTGTCTCCAACTCCCTCCTCTCCTCCCTGTCTCCAACTATCTCCCTGTCTCCAACTCCCTCCTCTCCTCCCTCTCTTAGCATCTCTCCTCTTCTCTCTGTCTGTAGGTGCTCCAGGCCCAGCTGTCCTCTCTCCTGCAGGGTAAGGACAACATCCAGAGCTGCAGTAGTTTTACGGAGCAGGCTCTTAGCCATGGCAGTGCTACAGAGGTTCTGCTGGTCCAGAAACAGATGGGAGAGAGGGTCAGCGCCCTGGCCCGACACACCTACCCAGAACAGGTCTGTGGACACATTAATTGATTTGTTTGTTTGTTTCACATAAATTATGTACGTATATATAGGTTACGTCCCAAATGGGCCCCGGTCAAAAGTAGTGCACTATATACGGAATAGGTTGCCATTCGGGACAAAGCCATAAGGATGCTGGTTATACGTAACAAACCTGCCCTTGCCCCCTCCCAGCCCCATGAGAACGGTCATCTTGACTGCCAGGTGGAGACGGAGGGTCTTCGTCGTTCCATCCAGAACCTGGGCGTGCTCATCACCACGGGAGCCGTAGGCCACACCTCTGTCGCCACGGGAGAGGGACTACGCCACACCCTGGTTGGCCAGCACACCACCGTCACCGTGACGACCAAGGACAAGGACAGCGAGCTGGTGAAGACGGGCAACGCGGCACTGCAGGCCGAGATTGTGTCGGTGGACGGGGCGGTAACCATGGAGACAGAGGTGGTAGATAATAAGAATGGGACGTATGAGGTGAGGATAACTGTACTTTGTATATGACATCATAACTTGCAATATATGTATTGTGTAATGTATGTAATCTATGCAATTTATGTATTGTGTCAAGTGTTTAATGTACAGTGTTTATTTTGTATACAGCAGTACAGTCTGTCTAAGACTATATTCCCCTCGACGTGCCTGATAAGGGTCTGTTCCAAAATATTCTGCAGGTGGGCTACACCATGCGCTCTGAGGGGGAGTTCTCCTTCTCTCTCCTCCTGTACGACCAGCCGGTCAGGGGCAGTCCATTCCGGCTGCGTGCGGTCAAACCCTCGGACGTCCTGCAGTCTCCAGACGATGTGAAGAGGAGGGTGAAGAGTCCTAGTGGGACAGGGGGCCACATCAGACAGAAGGCTGTGAGGAGACCCTCCAGTATGTACAGCACCACCAAGAAGAAGGAGAACCCCATCGAGGATGAACTCATCTACAGAGTCGGTGGGTGCAGATCATAGAGACATGTAATACCTACTAATATTAGTCTAACTCTGTCGTACAGCTACTCATATTTATATTTGAGTCATTTAGGTGATTATCTTATCCTATGACTTGAAATAAGTGGATTTAACTAAAGTAGGTAAGACAGTCACGATTGCAAATTGCTAGTAAAAACATTTTCAAAAACAGCTTTCTTTGCTACTCTTTGATAATCAGTTCAAAAGCCTGCATGGTACAAAACAGGCCATGGGGAAAAGAAGGCAATACTAATATATTGGTTCAATGCTCCCATAGTTTATTTAAGCAATGTTACTGATGAAGACATTCACATTTGACTTGTTATTTTACGCTCGTATCCAGAGGCAGTGTATGCAACTGAAGTAGGTACAGTAAGACTAAAGTAAGACAACTACATATAACGATCAAGTTGGATAATAGCTCTCTTTGTTTTCTCAGTGCAGGCTGCAGGGTACAGACAATGCTGTGGGAAAAGAAGGAAAATACTCACACTTTGTTTCACTGCTTTTGAGGTCTCTCTGTGATAACTTGTGACTCTGCTATTTAGCCCTTTGGTCCATGGACACTGAGACTCAGTGTTCTTACTGTATGTGTGATGGTTTGACTCAGTGTTCTTACTGGATGTGTGATGGTTTGACTCAGTGTTCTTACTGGATGTCTGTATTTGACAGGAACCAGAGGGAGAGATAAAGCAGAGTTTACAAACCTCCAGGGAATCTCCACCTCCAGCAACGGACGCATCGTAGTGGCTGACAGCAACAACCAGTGTATACAGGTGAGACTACAACCATACAACCAGTGGTGGAAAAAGTACCCAATTGTCATACTTGAGTAAAAGTCAAGATACCTTAATAGAAAATGACTCAAGTAAAAGTGAAAGTCACCCAGTAAAATACTACTTGAGTAAAAGTCTAAAAGTATTTGGTTTGAAATATTCTTAAGTATCAAAAGTAAAAGTAAAGGTATAAATCATTTCAAATTCCTTATATTAAGAAACCAGACAGCACAAATGTATTTTTTCCCCTTTTTTTAACGGAAAGCCAGGGGCACACCAACAATCAGACATCATTTACAAATGAAGCATTTGTGTTTTGTGAGTCCGCCAGATCAGAGGCAGTAGGGAAGGCCAGGGATGTTCTCTTGATTTTCTTGTGTTAATTGGACCATTTTCCTGTCCTGCTAAGCATTCAAAATGTAACGAGTACTTTTCGGTGTCAGGGAAAAAGTATGGAGTAAAAAGTACATACTTTTCTTTAGGAATGTAGTGAAGTAAAAATGACTTAAGTAGTACTTTAAAGTATTTTTACTTAAGTACTTTACACCACAGCATACAACCATTGAGAGAAAGGTAACCATGTGTGGAAGTGACATCGTGCAGAGTGGGATGAGTACTAAATTAATGGATGCAAAGCAGAAAAGGTATTAGGTTAAGGCTATAGTTTCAATCAAAGTATCACAGGTCAAGCACATATTTCAGGGCAAATCTTAAATGCCACGCTATTCCTTATTGTCCCTGAAGAAAAAGGTAATTTCAAATCTGTTTCTGAGTGTTGTTGTTGTGGTATTCTTCTCCAGGTGTTCTCCAACGATGGGGCATTCAAGCTGAGGTTTGGGGTCAGGGGTCGGTCGCCGGGTCAACTGCAGCGCCCAACGGGGGTCACCGTGGATATGAACGGTGACATCATCGTGGCCGACTACGACAACCGCTGGGTCAGCATCTTCTCCTCCGACGGGAAGTTCAAGGTGAGAGGTCATGAGGTCACTCTAGGAGACTGGTCTTGAGAAAGACATCGAGCTGAAACGTCAACATTAAACAGTCTCTACTATATCCCCTCTCCTTGTATGTTCTATACATACAGGGTGCACTGAGCTTTCCCATAGCTGCCCCTTTGATTTGCACGTCAGATAAGACTCATCACATCACAATTCACATCTCTCCCTCTCCATCCCTCTGACCCTCCATTCTCTCGGTGACAGAGTAAGATCGGGGCGGGTCGTCTAATGGGCCCTAAGGGTGTGGCGGTGGACAGGAACGGACACATCATCACTGTGGATAACAAGGCCTGCTGCGTGTTCATCTTCCAGGCCAACGGGAAGCTGGTCACCAAGTTTGGAGCCAGGGGGACTTCAGACAGACAGTTCACAGGTAGGGGAGACACTCATTGCTTGATCTATCTGTGGTTTTGCAGTTTTGGGACTTATTCCACTGTTTGTCACTATTTTTGGAACAATTCCTGTTCTATTGTACCAGGCAAACCAAGACAAGCACTGTGCAAGTGAAAGTATTTGACATATACAGTATACTGTATTTGCGATTTGCACCAGGTCTGGGCACAGCTAGCACTGAGCAAGACACAAACCAATGTACTATACATAATATATGTAATGAGCTTTCCCATAGCTGTCCCTTTGATTTTCAGACAGTTTGCAGGGACTGGGGGAAAAAACCTTGTCTTCTCCTTTCTGCTTTTCACTCTTTGGTCAATGTGATTCTCTTCCATTTCTATAATCCTCCAATGATATGGCTCCCCCTGCTACATGGAGAAACCTTTAACTCATTTCAATCTTATCTCTGACTTTGACCTTTTTTTGTTTATTGTTTTAGAAAAAAGTGGTACAAACATTTCACTGGAACCCAAGCTGAGTAAATCTGGCCCTGCATTCAGTAAGTATTGATGTATGGTATAGCAGTCTCTTCATGATACAACTGCCCATTGCCGTGTCTCACATTGTACATTGCTTGGTGTTTCCCTTTGTGACTAGTGTTTCCATAGTCTTGTTGTGTACAAAGTCCTAAAATGGTCTGGAACTTCCTCTACTGCACTGTTATGTTGATGACTCATCCTCTCTCCTCCCTCTCTCTTCTCCCTCTCTATCTCTCCCTCCCCTTCCCTACCCTACCCTAGGTCCCCACTTTGTGGCGATCAACAACAAAAATGAGATTGTGGTAACAGACTTCCACAACCATTCAGTGAAGGTACGTCTCACTATTCTCTGTGTGTGTGTGTGTCTATCATTACTGTAGTCAAATCAGGTTGGTTTAAAATGCTTTGACTTCAGGCCTTCAGCGTTCTGTTGTTGCAGCTTTATGTCACTCCCTCACTGCCATCCTGTAGTTACTGTATGTCACTGTGCCACAGGAAAACGTCCCACTCCCACTGTTGGGTGTCTGATGTCAGTTTGAATCATTCCAAATGAAAGGAATAGAAATCCCCAAACTATATTATGGTAACTGTTGGATGTGCATAGTAGACCACCTCTGAACAGTTTAGGTTAGGGTTGTGGTTTAAGGTTGTGCTTGAGGCTAGGGTTAGGATTGAACCTGGATGTGGACCTGAAGCTAGGGTTGTGGTTGTGGTTGAGGTTAGAGTTAGGGTTGAACCAAGATGTGGAAATGAAGCTAGGGTTTGGGCACACTACTTCTGAACCGTTTGAATCCATTCCCTAATAGGTGTACAGTGCAGACGGAGAGTTCCTGTTTAAGTTTGGTTCCCATGGCGAGGGGAACGGACAATTCAACGCCCCAACGGGCGTTGCCGTGGACGCCAACGGGAACATCATCGTTGCCGACTGGGGGAACAGCAGAATACAGGTCAGTTAATGATGAACTTAACAAGCAGCATTAGTCATTCTTTTGTATTTACTCTTTTGAGTTAGATCAAAAATAATATGATCATAAGTAATGTAACTTATTATGAGTACAGCTGACCCTGACCTTGATTTTGTCCTGCAGGTGTTTGATAGTTCCGGGTCGTTCCTGTCCTACATCAACACCACAGCAGACCCTCTCTATGGTCCACAGGGCCTGTCTCTCACCTCTGATGGACACGTGGCTGTGGCTGACTCTGGCAACCACTGCTTCAAGGTTTACCGCTACCTGCAGTAGGTAGAACCATTGCTTTAGGGACGGTCTGTTGCAGGCCTACCACTACCAGGGTGCATCCCAAATGGCCCCCTATTCCCTCCATAGTGCACTATATAGGGTTTGGTCAAAAGTAGTGCACTATATAGGGAATATATTGCTATTTGGGATAAACCCCAGATCTGGTCCGGACAGACAAACCAACCACAGCCTGACCTGGGTAAAAAAAGAAAGAAAAAGTGGTCAAATACTTGAAAGTATTTGAAAAGTGTTTGAGATGTGCTTGATTTACCTATTTATTTGAGTTTGCACTTTTGGGACTGCTCCATTGGTTCAGGCAAACCAAATCAAGTGCAGCACTTGAAGTATTGGAAAGCATTTGATCTAATTTATGTATTTTTGCCCCCAGGTCAGAGCACGTGCTAGCACTGAGCAACGACACAAACCAATGTACTATACATAATATACAGGTGCAATGAGATTTCCCATAGCTGTCCCTTTGATTTGCACATCTGATCAGATCCACGTCATCCGGTTAGTGTTCTCTGAACCCCCCAAACATCAAGAAGTAACAATATAACCCCAGTTGACTCCTCCCTGTGGTGTGTGTTATGGAGTTTGTGTGTCCGAAATAGCACCCTATTCCTTGTGTAGTGCACTACTTTTGACCAGGGCCAATTGGGCTCTGGTCAAAAGTAGTGCACTATGTAGGGAATAGGGTGCCATTTGGGATACATCCTAAGTGTGTAGAGTGTATTTACCTCTTTGTTCAGTCATCGATGTAAAACTACGAGGAGGTATGAAGGAGGTATGAAGTGTGTATATACTGTGACTGATATTATGAGACCAGATCAGTGATAGATTGAAGTACATGTATAATAATTGAGCCATGTTGTGAAGGAGCTGGTCCCAATGCATGAAGTATTATCTTTACCTTGTCAGCTCAGACAGGACAACATAACAGTGGAGTTTATGAACTCATACGTTGTTTCTTCTCCATGATCTAAGTGCAACGAACAATGTGCTTACAGTGAAACCAACCAACCACGCAAAGCAAAAGCTTTTGAAACATAAAATCTCTTTCCGTTTTATCGAAGAACAAACTGACTTAACCTAAAGCCATCTCACATATAAAACGTCATCACCATCTGTGCATTGATTTGCTGTATGTACTGTATATGCATAACTGTATACTGTATATAATGGATCATTATGCAGCTTTATCTGTGCTTTGATTTTAAAACGCATATCTTTTGATTATTCCGAGAACAGCAGTCTAGCATTCCAGCGTTTCTAACTAAGTATGGCAGCTGTCCTAAAGTGTGCTTTTTAAAACAGGAGTTCAGCTGGAGAATAGATATGTGTCATGATTATTGCAGATGTGAGCAGCACAATTATTATGAACTTTGTTAATATCTGTTCTTTTTAAAAAGTACAAAAATGAAAAATGGAATTGCTAATTTATTTTATACACTAGCTCAGCATTTACAAATTATTTTTCTAATTTGATGTGTTTTTGTTTTATTTTTTAGAAATTCACGCTTTTGTCATGTCTCCATATACAGTAAAAACCCCTAGCCATTTTGAGGGGATTTGTTAGAGTAGAACAGTGCAGATTTAGAATTTGTAAGATTTGATTTGCCAAAAAATAAATACAAGTGGGTTGTGAAATGTGACAAAAGTTGGAGTACATATTGAAAACCAATACCCATGATTATATTACTTAGTGTTATTGAACATGCAAAACTACATTAGATATTTTTACTAACTTCTGGTTTTCAGTCTTAAATAAACACTGTCAACAGTAGAATTACCATTTATATAGTTTGTCTTCAGAAGCTGAAGCCACAGTGGGAATGTATCAACAGCTTCAGCGTGTGTTAAAGGACTAGAGTTATAACGTTTCATTGCCTGGTTATCACAGTTCATTACCAGGTTATAACAGTTCATTACAAGGTTATCATTTAATTGCTGGGTTATAACAGTTCATTACCAGGTTATGGCATTTCATTACCAATTTATATCAATATTGTCCTGAGGGAAACATTAGCATTAGATGAGCTATAGTGCTCTCACTCCCCCTGGTGTTCACCGCTGTAACAAAGCACCCTTGGTGCCACAACAGTCTCTATAACCTCTCTGACGTCATTATGCCAAACAGCAGCCAGACAGACTGTGTAGCCAATCACAGTTTGTTTGATTAAGGAGTATTAGACACATCATCACTATCTGTAACCTTTGTATTTCAACAATATGTCACTCAATCTTGTTTCTATTTTCTCTGTGAATATGCACTGGTAATAAAAGCACATGGTTTATGGAGATACTGAGTGTGCTTTCTGCTTTCCTCTATTCATACTAAAAATATATCCTTCTCTGTATCACAGTCTCTCGCTCTGTTGATGTCCATGACAGTCATCCTGGGTCACGTGATGTTCAGGAGGCACAACTTTCTGGAACGTTTCGGATAGAAATGTGTTGCATAGAGCCGACATATTTCCCTATTCTCAATGACAGACAAACATGTCTGTTCTATATAATATATTTACAGTTGAAGTCTGAAGTTTACATACACCTTAGCCAAATACATTCAAACTCAGTTTTTCACAATTCCTGACATTTAATCCTAGTAAAAATTCCCTGTCTTAGGTCAGTTAGGATCATCACTTTATTTTAAGAATGTGAAATGTCAGATTTTTTTAAAGATTTTTTTCTAGAGGAAATGTCAGAATAATAGTAGAGGGAATGATTTATTTCAGCTTTTATTTCTTTCATCACATTCCCAGTGGGTCAGAAATGTACATACACTCAATTAGTATTTGGTAGCTTGGCCTTTAAATTGTTTAACTTGGGTCAAACGTTTCGGGTAGCCTTCCACAAGCTTCCCACAATAAGTTGGGTGAATTTTGGCCCTTTCCTCCTGACAGAGCTGGTGTAACGGAGTCAGGTTTGTAGGCCTCCTTGCTCGCACACGCTTTTTCAGTTCTGCCCACACATTTTCTATAGGATTGAGGTCAGGGCTTTGTGATGGCGACTCCAATACCTTGACTTTGTTGTCCTTAAGCCATTTTCCCACAACTTTGGAAGTATGCTTGGGGTCATTGTCCATTTGAAAGACCCATTTGCGACCAAGCTTTAACTTCCTGACTGATGTCTTGAGATGTTGCTTCAATATATCCACATAATTTTCCTTCCTCATGATGCCATCTATTTTGAGAAGTGCATCAGTCCCTCCTGCAGCAAAGCACCCCCACAGCATGATGCTGCCACCCCCGTGCTTCACAGTTGGGATGATGTTCTTCGGCTTGCAAGCAACCCCCTTTTTCCTCCAAACATAACAATGGTCATTATGGCCAAACAGTTCTATTTTTGTTTAATCAGACCAGAGGACATTTCTCCAAAAAGTACGATCTTTGTCCCCATGTGCAGTTGCAAACCGTAGTCTTGCTTTTTTATTGCGGTTTTGGAGCAGTGGCTTCTTCCTTGCTGAGCGGCCTTTCAGGTTATGTCGATATAGGACTTGTTATACTTTGGATATAGATACTTTTGTACCCGTTTCCTCCAGCATCTTCACACGTTCCTTTGCTGTTGTTCTGGGATTGATTTGCACTTTTCGCAACAAAGTACGTTCATCTCTAGGAGAGCGGTATGACGGCTGCGTGGTCCCATGGTGTTTATACTTGCGTACTATTGTTTGCACAGATGAACGTGGAACCTTTAGGCATTTGGAAATTGCTCCCAATGATGAACCAGACTTGTGGAGGTCTACAATTTTTTTTCTGAGGTCTTGGCTGATTTCTTTTGATTGTCCCATGATGTCAAGCAAAGAGGAACTGAGTTTGAAGGTAGGCCTTGAAATACATCCACAGGTACACCTCCAATTGACTCATATTATGTCAATTAGCCTATTAGAAGCATCTAAAGCCATGACATCATTGTCTGGAATTTTCCAAGCTGTTTAAAAGCACAGTCAACTTAGTGTATGTAAACTTCTGACCCACTGGAATTGTGATACAGTGAATTATAAGTGAAATAATCTGTCTGTAAACAATTGTTGGAAAAATTACTTGTGTCATGCACAAAGTAGATGTCCTAACCGACTTGCCAAAACTATCGTTTGTTAACAAGACATTTGTGGAGTGGTTGAAAAACGAGTTTTAATGACTCCAACCTAAGTGTATGTAAACTTCTGACTTCAACTGTATATCTGGATGTTCACCGAAGGCAACCAAGGGCTATATTGAACACTGGTTGATCTCGTACTGTTTCATGAAGTCCTTGAGCATGTTACAGGCTTTACGGTTCTTAGTAGCTTTACACTTCCTCTCCTCTGGAATCTTCTCCATCCACATCTCATTATCCAGGACATAGACAGGCCTACAGAAGACAGCATTTAGTAATACAGTCCTGGGGTAGACAACATTTAGTTATACAGGTGTGGGTAGGATAACATTTAGTTATACAGGTGTGGGTAGGATAACATTTAATTATACAGGTGTGGGTAGGATAACATTTAGTTATACAGGCCTAGGGTGGACAGCATTGGAGTATCTTACTCAAACTGCACTGGAATAGTCTCCCATTCTACACTGTACATACAGTTGAAGTCAGAAGTTTACATACACCTTAGCCAAATACATTTAAACTCAGTTTTTCACAATTCCTGACATTTAATCCTAGTAGAAATTCCCTGTCTTAGGTCAGTTAGGATCACCACTTTATTTTAAGAATGTGAAATGCCAGAATAATAGTAGAGAGAATGATTTATTTCAGCTTTTATTTCTTTCATCACATTCCCAGTGGGTCATACGTTTACATACACTCAATTAGTATTTGGTAGCATTGCCTTTAAATTGTTTAACTTGGGTCAAACGTTTCGGGTAGCCTTCCACAAGCTTCCCACAATAAGTTGGGTGAATTTTGGCCCATTACTCCGGACAGAGCTGGTGTAATGGAGTCATGTTTGTAGGCCTCCTTGCTCGCACACACTTTTTCAGTTCTGCCCACACATTTTCTATAGGATTGAGGTCAGGGCTTTGTGATGGCCACTCCAATACCTTGACTTTGTTGTTCATAAGCCATTTTGCCACAACTTTGGAAGTATGCTTGGGGTCATTGTCCAGTTGGAAGACCCATTTGCGACCAAGCTTTAACTTCCTGACTGATGTCTTGAGATGTTGCTTCAATATATCCACATAATTTTCCTTCCTCATGATGCCATCTATTTTGTGAAGTGCACCAGTCCCTCCTGCAGCAAAGCACCCCCACAGCATGATGCTGCCACCCCCGTGCTTCACGGTTGGGATGGTGTTCTTTGGCTTGCAAGGTACCCCCTTTTTCATCCAAACATAACGATGGTCATTATGGCCAAACAGTTCTATTTTTGTTTCATCAGACCAGAGGACATTTCTCAAAAAAGTACGATCTTTGCAGTTGCAAACCGCAGTCTGGCTTTTATATGGCGGTTTTGGAGCAGTGGCTTCTTCCTTGCTGAGCGGCCTTTCAGGTTATGTCGATATAGGACTTGTTTTGCTGTGGATATAGATACTTTTGTACCGGTTTCCTCCAGCATCTTCACAAGGTCCTTTGCTGTTGTTTTGGGATTGATTTGCACTTTTCGCACCAAAGTACGTTCATCTCTAGGAGACAGAACGCATCTCCTTCCTGAGCGGTATGACGGCTGCGTGGTCCAATGGTGTTTATACTTGCGTACTATTGTTTGTACAGATGAACGTGGTACCTTCAGGCGTTTGGAAATTGCTCCCAAGGATGAACCAGACTTGTGGAGGTCTACAATTTTTTTTCTGAGGTCTTGGCTGGTTTCTTTTGATTTTCCCATGATGTCAAGCAAAGAGGCACTGAGTTTGAAGGTAGGCCTTGAAATACATCCACAGATACACCTCCAATTGACTCAAATGATTTCAATTAGCCTATCAGAAGCTTCTAAAGCCTAACCGACTTGCCAAAACTATCGTTTGTTAACAAGACATTTGTGGAGTGGTTGAAAAACAAGTTTTAATGACTCCAACCTAAGTGTATGTAAACTACCGACTTCAACTGTATACTGTACATTTCCCAATAGAGAAATCACAATCTAGGGCCCAAGTAGTGATAGACTTTTACAATATCTCAATTCAACAATATTGTAATAAATATCCTCTATGCTGTATTTTTTACCTGATGATTCCATGTATTATATAAATGTTGTCTTACAATATATTTACACATACTGTATAGTTAATTGAAAAGGAAGACTGTTATGTCCCAAATGGCACCCTATTCCATACATGGTGCACTACTTTTGACCCTGGCCATGACACCACCCTCCGAAGGTGTCTCAGGGGGAGTTGAGATATGCAAAAAACAAATGTACGATTCACACATGCGTATAGTACACACTTGTACATGTGAAACAGGACATATAATAACACCCACCTAATTATTATTATTTTTATAACATGGTGCACTACTTTTGACCAGAGCCCTATGAACCCTGGTTAAAAGTAGTGCACTATATAGGGAATAGGGTGCCATTTGGGACGCATCCCATCACTTACTTCCCACTGTGGTCAGTGGTGTCAGAGATCGTCCCATCTCTCCCCATGATCAGGTAGTTACTTTCAGTCTTCATGTCAAACTCATCACAGGCTTTACGTTTGATCATGTCTCTCACTGCTCCAGTCTGCATCACATCTTTACCTGGCGTAGCAGAGAACCAGCACAACAAGAATGGAAAGGAAATTATACTTCAAGAGAATGTTTACTTACCAAATGGCACTCTTTTCCCTATATAGTGTACTACTTTTGACCAGGGCCCATCCAAAGTAGTACACTATAAGAAATAGTCTACCATTTGGGATGCAGACTGTAATATTGTAGAACACTCACCTGTCTGTAGGATTTTGGTCACTAATGTGGTATAATGTTTAAAGACTCCGTCATCGGATGAGTTGACAACCTTGATGATGTACACTGTCAGAAGGACAACATGAAGTGGTGTTAGTACCGACTACAGCACATTAGAAAGAAGATCATATTTGGCTTAGAGGTATAAACTCACCATAATTTACAGTAGGAGAGAAACAAGCAAAGCTCCTGCGAGTCTCTTTCTTCATGTCTTTACTGTAAGTTACTTTCTTCTTCGGGCAGCCACCTGAGACAATGCAAATAAAAATAGATACAGAATAGTTCACAATAGTACAAAATAGTTCAGACGCTATACAAATATATATATTCTGTCCTGAAAATACAAGCTGTAAGGAGTGCACATACCCTCTGCACAGGAGCACATATTGTCCTGACAGATCTTGGAGATCATGTTGCTCTTCTGGGGTGAGCTGTAGAACACAGTGCATCTCCTCTCTGTAGGGACATAGTTCAGCATTAGTCACTCAGACAATGGCTGCGTCCCATATGGCACCCTATTCCCTTTACTGTGAGCTACATTTGACCAGGCTGCACCAGCCCCATGGACCTCCCAGATACCTTACAACCATAGACATAACATACCCTAAACTAAAGATGGTGGTATACCTGGATTGTAGTAGTCATAGACCACAGCAGCAGCAGGCTGCACCAGGCCCATGGGACTGATCTGTTTGGCCCGGAACTCTACACACTGTGGTTCCTCTGTGATCTGGAATACATAGCAACAATACAATGTCAGAGGGACGAGAGGACTCTTTTGCGAATCATTCTATATGAGTTGTACAGTAGTCATAGCTGATGCTCATTGATGTCATGGCTTTGGATACAAGAGGTCTTACCTCAGCGAAGTAGAGGAACACTTTATTTGGGGCGATGTCATAATGGTCAATGTATTTCTCAGTACCCTTTACATTCTAGAGGAGAGAAAAATAAAAATACATGAAATTCTATAGTTTGACAACATTTGTTTTCTTCTGCTAATAGCAGATATTTCAAAGAAGGGTCTACTTGTAATAACTGTGATAAGTGGTTGTTTTATTTTACATTTTAGTCATTTAGCAGACGCTCTTATCCAGAGCGACTTACAGTTAGTGAGTGCATATATTTTCATACTGGACCCCCGTGGGAATCGAACCCACAACCCTGGCGTTGCAAACGCCATGCTCTACCAACTGAGCTACACGGGACCTCTATTTATCCTACTAAACATAGGGCTCGATTAAATCTGTTGTGCTAAAGATCCGCACTACAGCGCGATTGAAATTTAAAGGTAATTTTCAATTGAGCCGAAATATCAAATCAAATCGTATTTGTCACATGGTTCGTAAACAACAAGTGTAGACTAACAGTGAACTGCTAACTTACGGGCCCTTCCCAACAATGTAAAAAAATATATAATAGAAAAATAATAACATGAGGAATAAATACACAATGAGTAACGATAACTTGGCTATATACATGAGGTACCAGTACAGAGTCGATGTGCAGGGGTATGAGGTAGATATGTACATATACAGTGCATTCGGAAAGTATTCAGACCCTATGACTTTTTACACATTTTGTTACGTTACAGCCTTATTCCTAAAATTGATTAAATAAAACATTTTCCTCATCAATCTACACACAATACACCATAACGACAAAGCAAAAACAGGTTTATTAAAAATAAAAAACAGAAATACCTTATTAACATAAGTATTCAGACCCTTTGCTATGAGAGTCGATATTGAGCTCAGGAGCATCCGGGTTTCATGGATCATCCTTGAGATGTTTCTACAACTTGATTGGAGTCCACCTGTGGTAAATTCAATTGATTGGACATGATTTGGAAGGGACACACCTGTCTATATAAAGGTCCCACAGTTGACAGTACATGTCAGAGCAAATACCAAGCCAGGGGGGCCAAGGAATTGTCCGTAGAGCTCAGAGACAGGATTGTGTCGAGGCACAGATCTGGGGATGGGTACCAAAACATTTCTGCAGCATTGAAGGTCCCCAAGAAGAGTGGCCTCCATCATTCTTAAATGGAAGAAGTTTGGAACCACTAAGACTCTTCCTAGAGCTGGCCGCCCAGCCAAACTGAGCAATCGGGGGAGAAGGGCCTTGGTCAGGGAGGTGACCAAGAACCCGATGGTCACTCTGACAGAGCTCCAGAGTTCTACTGTGGAGATGGGAGAACCTTCCAGAAGGACAACCATCTCTGCAGCACTCCACCAATCAGGCCTTTATGGTAGAGTGGCCAGACGGAAGCCACTCCTCAGTAAAAGGCACATGACAGCCCGCTTGGAGTTTGCCAAAAGGCACCTAAAGACTCTCAGACCATGAGAAAAAAGATTATCTGTTCTGATGAAACCAAGATTGAACTCTTTGGCCTGAATGCCAAGCGTCACGTCTGGAGGAAACCTGGCACCATCCCTACGGTGAAGCATGGTGGTGGCAGCATCATGCTGTGGGGATGTTTTTCAGCGGTAGGGACTGGGAGACTAGTCAGGATTGAGGGAAAGATGAACGGAGCAAAATTCAGAGAGAGCCTTGATGAAAACCTGCTCCAGAGCGCTCAGGACCTCAGACTGGGGCGAAGGTTCACCTTCCAACAGGACAACGACCCTAAGCACACAGCCAAAACAACGCAGAAGTGGCTTTGGGACAAGTCTCTGAATGTCCATGAGTGGCCCAGCCAGAGCCCAGACTTGAACCCGATCGAACATCTCTGGAGAGACTTGAAAATAGTTGTGCAGCGACGCTCCCCATCCAACCTGACAGAGCTTGAGAGGATCTGCAGAGAAAAATGGGAGAAACTCCCCAAATACAGGTCTGCCAAGAGTCACACCCAAGAAGACTCAAGGCTATAATCACAGCAAAGGTGTTTCAATAATGGGTCTGAATACGTATGTAAATGTGATATTTCCGTCTTTTATTATTTATACATTTGCAAAAATGTATAAAAACCTGTTTTTGATTTGTCATTATGGGGTATTGTGTGTAGATTAATGAGGGGAAAAAACAATTTAATCAATTTTAGAATAAGGCTGTAACGTAACAAAATGTGGAAAAAGTAAAGGGGCCTGAATACTTTCCGAATGCACTGTAGGTAGGAATAAAGTCACTAGGCAACAGGATAGATAATAAACAGCAGCGTATGTGATGAGTCAAAAGAGTTAGTCCAAAAAGGGTCAATGTAGATAGTTAAATAGTTTGCCAATCGCTACCCAGACTAACTATTTAGCAGTCTTATGGTTTGGGGTTAGAAGATGTTCAGGATCCTGTTGGTTCCAGACTTGGTGCATCGGTACCGTTTGCCGTGCGGTATCAGAGAGAACAGTCTATGACTTGAGTGGCTGGAGTCTGACAATTTTTAGGGCCTTCCTCTGACACCGCCTGGTATAGAGGTCCTGGATGGCAGGGAGCTCGATCCCAGTGATGTTCTGGGCCATACGCACTACCCTCTGTAGCGCCTTGCGGTCGGATGCCAAGCAGTTGCCATACCAAGCAGTGATGCCGCCAGTCAAGATGCTCTCAATGGTGCAGCTGTAGAACATTTTGAGGATCTGAGGGCCCATGCTAAATCTTTTCAGCCTCGAGGGGGAAGAGGCGTTGTCGTGCCCTCTTCACGACTGTGTTGGTGTGTGTGGACCATGATAATTCCTTAGTGATGTGGACACCAAGGAACTTGAAGCTCTCAACCTGCTCCACTACAGCCCCATCGATGTGGATGGGGGCGTGCTCGCCCCTCCTTTTCCTGTAGTCCACGATCAGCTCCTTTGTCTTGCTCACGTTGAGGGAGAGGTTGTTGTCTTGGCACCATACTGCCAGGTCTCAGACCTCCTCCCTATAGGCTGCCTCGTCAGTGATCAGTCCTACCACCGTCGTGTCGTCACCAAACTTAATGATGGTGTTGTAGTCGTACACGGCTACGCAGTCGTGGGTGAACAGGGACTACAGGAGGGGACTAAGCACGCACCTCTGAGGGCCCCCCGTGTTGAGGGTCAGCGTGGCGGATGTGTTGTTGCCTACCTTCACCACCTGGGGGCGGCCCGTCAGGAAGTCCAGGATTCAGTTGCAGAGGGAGGTGTTCAGTCACAGGGTCCTTAGCTTAGTGATGAGTTTGGAGGGCACTATGGTGTTGAACGCTGAGCTGTAGTGAATGAACAGCATTCTCACGTAGGTGTTCCTTTGTCCAGGTGGGAAAGGGCAATGTGGAGTGCAATACAGATTGCGTAATCTGTGGATCTGTTGGGGCAGTATGTGAATTGGAGTGGGTCCAGGGTGTCTGGGATGATGGTGTTGTTGTGAGCCATGACCAGCCTTTCTAAGAATTGAATGGCTACAGATGTGAGTGCTACGGAGTGAAAGTCATTTAGACAGGTTACCTAGGCATTCTTGGGCACAGGGACTATGGTGGTCTGCTTGAAACATGTAGGTGTTACAGACTGGGTCAGGGAGAGGTTGAACATTTCAGTGAAGACACTTGCCAGCTGGTCAGTGCATGCTCTGAGTACGCGTCCTTGTAATCCATCTGGACCTGCGGCCTTTTGAATGTTAACCTGTTTAAAAAGGTCTTACTCACATCGGCTATGGAGAGTGTGATCACATGGTCGTCTGGAACAGCTGGTGCTCTCATGCATGGTTCAGTGTTGCTAGCCTCGAAGCGAGCATAGAATGTGTTTAGCTCGTCTGGTAGGCTCGCGTCACTGGACAGCTTGCGGCTGGGTTTCCCTTTGCAATCCGTGATAGTTTGCAAGCCCTGCTACATCCGACGACCATCAGAGCCGATGAAGTACGATTAGATCTTGGTCCTGTATTGACGCTTTGCCTGTTTGATGGTTTGTCTAAGGGCGTAGCCAGATTTCTTATAAGCGTCCGGATTAGTGTCCCGCTCCTTGAAAGCGGCAGCTCTTTAGCTCAGTGCGGATGTTGCCTGTAATCCATGGTTGGGATATGTACATACGGTCACTGTTGGGACGACATTGTCGATGCACTTATTAATGAAGCCGGTGACTGATGTGGTAAACTCCTCAATGCCATCGGATGAATCCCGGAACATATTCCAGTCTGTGCTAGCGAAACAGTCCTGTATCTTAGCATCCGTTTCATCGGACCACTTGTATTGAGCGCATCACTGGTACTTCCTGTTTGAGTTTTTGCTTGTAAGCAAAAATCAGGGAGGATAGAGTTATGGTCAAATATGACAAATGCAGGGCGAGGGAGAGCTTTGTATGCGTCTCTGTGTGTGGAGTAAAGGTGAACTAGAGTTTTCTTTTGCCTCTAGTTGCACAGGTGATATGCTGGTAGAAATGAGGTAAAACGGATTTCAGTTTTCCTGCACATGCAGCATTTACCATGAATGCAGTCTCCACGAACGCGGAAACATTGTCTTCAAATTTCAATTGCGCTGTATGGCGGAACTTCAGCGCTACGGATTGAATCGAGCCCATAGTTGAATGCACTGACTGTGTATAAGAGTGTCTGGTAAATGTAAAAAATGTAAATCAACATTAAATGCAGGCCTACTGTACCTCCTCCAGATCCTGCATGTTAGGTTTGAGTCCACTGAGAAGGGAGATGTCCACAATGACCATGCCTGTAGAATTACCACTGGTCAGTCTGTAGGAGAGGAGAGATAGAACCATGTCTCTCCGCTCATCCCACCCCATGCATGCACACACACACACACACACACACACAATGTACACACATGCACACACACCTGTACTCACCCCACACACACAGTGTAGACTAGGGAGTTCTCCCTCTCCTCCTCCTGTGGGGCGTGTCTCTTCCTGCGTGTGCGCAGGTCAAACCATTCCACCCTGCTCATTGGCTCATCACTAGGGTTCCCGTCCCCCTCAGACTCATAGTTATAATAGTCGTCCAGCTCAGGACCATCATCCGCTTTCTCTGTAACATTACACATTTATACTGACAATGAATAGTGTTTTATGTTTTCAAGCAGCACTCCAGCAAATGTGTTTAGTGTTTATAGATGCATTCTGACAAACTTACTTCTGTACTTGACCTCTCCCTCCACCGAGACATTGAGACTGTATAAATCACAAAACAAGTCCATCCTCTCCAGAGTCCTGTAGGTCTGGACCACCTGATGACATAAAACAAGCACTGTGGACACATCCGTTGAGATTCAGACAGTCTTACAATGTTAGAATCATCATCATTTACTTTTAAAATGTATTTACTGAATTTACTTACTGATAAGGTCCCGTTTCCCTTCCCCTCTGTGTTAATAGTGATCTGGCTTCCTGGGTCCACCTGCCCAGACAAACCAGACGACACAGAGATTAGTAGATGTAAAACAGCATTTGAGAGAGGTAAATCAGACCACTGCTTGAATTCTAAACTCAATCTCACCTGGAAGGCAGATAGGGTCAGGGCATTACGCTTCGTAAGATGAACTCTCTGCTTGCGGCCGTTTTGGTAACACATCTCAACATTAAGGTCCAAGTCCTGAACATCATTGTCCTTGATACTGTACTTAGCTAGAGCCTCAAGAGCTACAACTGTATCCTGTTGGAGAGAGGGAGAGAGAGAGAGAGGGAGTGAGAGAGAGAGAGAGAGAGAGAGAGAGAGAGAGAGAGAGAGAGAGAGAGAGAGAGAGAGAGAGAGAGAGAGAGAGAGAGAGAGAGAGAGAGAGAGAGAGAGAGAGAGAGAGAGAGAGAGAGAAAGGAGAGGGAACAGAGAAAGAAAGAGAGAAGGGAAGAGTGAGAGAAAGAAGAGGGAACAGAGAAAGAAAGAGAGAAGGGAAGAGTGAGAGGAGGGGGCAGAGAAAGACAAGAAAAAGAAAAGAAGAGAATCATATAACTAGGGCCAGGAGTTTTTCCAGGTCAGGTCAGGTGGTCAGTGATAACTCCGAGCTCCCAATCATAATGCTACAGTACCTACCTGTCTGTCTACTGGTGGCTTGTCCTACAGTAACTACCTGTCTGTCTACTGGTGGCTTGTCCTACAGTACCTACCTGTCTGTCTACTGGTGGCTTGTCCTACAGTAACTACCTGTCTGTCTACTGGTGGCTTGTCCTACAGTAACTACCTGTCTGTCTACTGGTGGCTTGTCCTACAGTAACTACCTGTCTGTCTACTGGTGGCTTGTCCTACAGTAACTACCTGTCTGTCTACTGGTGGCTTGTCCTACAGTAACTACCTGTCTGTCTACTGGTGGCTTGTCCTACAGTAACTACCTGTCTGTCTACTGGTGGCTTGTCCTACAGTAACTACCTGTCTGTCTACTGGTGGCTTGTCCTACAGTAACTACCTGTCTGTCTACTGGTGGCTTGTCCTACAGTAACTACCTGTCTGTCTACTGGTGGCTTGTCCTACAGTAACTACCTGTGTAGAGCGGAACCCTCCTCCGTACTGTCTCTGCTCAGTGAGCCAGCGGGCGATGCACGTCGCGTACGGCATGTCTCCCTCCGCCACGGTCTGGAGCAGGGCGTAAGCCGTGGTTTCCACGGAGATGGCCTGGGCCTGGGGCACCTGATTGGCCCTCGTCTCCCCGCTCAGCCTCAGAGCATCACTGGCCTCCCAGTGACATGTATCTGCTTCTGCAGGGGAGATATACAGTATGTTTAGCAGCTACGTCCTTAGCCATATAACATTGCATAGGAGACATAATCAGTAATCTGACACCCTCTGCTGTTTAAATGTTGTCATTGTGTATGTCTACCTTCCCTCAATGTTCATACAGACCAGGGAATCAATAACTACCCAGAAGACCTTATCCTGACTTTTTCTCCAGCCACTACCGGTAATAATTTACAGGCGCTATTAATCAAAGCAGGTTGAAGTCCAAAGGAATTAGTTAAAACAGTATAAACACACTTGTGCTAGATGAATATAGCCCTTCTTAAATAGACAACTAGGCAACCCATAGCCCTTCTGATCTAGATGACTAGTAAAGTAACAAGGTACTGACCATTGTCACTGTGTGCCAAGGCCCTGAGTTTGGTCTGAGCCATGGAGGCAGCGTCTCTGCCAGGGGAGGTTAGAGAGAGGGCGTAGGAGGTGATGGCTACAGAGAAGGGCCTCTGAAGCGAGTCCAGCTTCGACTCCAGGTAGGCCTTAGCCTTCTCCATAGCCTGCCTCTAACACATGGGAATGGTGGATAGATTTAGCATTAGAAATAGCAATATGCATTAGTTAAACATGATCACAATAGACACAAAAATGTGCTTTATCATGACAGACACAAAAAGGCATGTTGCTTTATTCTGGATGATATTGCTGCAAAACCAACTTGCCCCTTTGGGATAATAATTCCACAACTTTTAGTAAGTCAGGTTAAGTTAGTGATGATAAGTTAGGTGATGTAAAGGTTAAGTCCATGACTTAGTTGAATTATGTATTACCATTTCTGAGCCTTGTCCTTCAGGGTACAGTGGCACAGCGTGGTTCATGGCTATCAGAACGAATGCTGTCAGGGACACATCTCCCTCAAACCCTCCCACTCCACCCTGCGGTGAGGGAATGGAGAGATAGCATACAGGTAAAGACATAATATTGTATTGCATGGTATGGTACCTGGATGGTCCGTACATAAAGAACGTTTGGGTCGTACTTAAAGGTTATAGGGGTGGGATTGTTACCCAGCACAGGCGGAAAGAATCTGACGATATTTGAGTCGACTACTAGATGGTTGTTAATGACAAATCCTAGAAAGACAATAACTCCTGCCATTGTGCCCTTGAGCAAGGCACTTAACCCCTAAACTGCTCAACTGTGTGGCTGCCCACTGCTCCAGCCTCTCCAACCTAATGTGTATTTCTGAGGGGTTGGGTACAGCAGAAGACATATTTCCGTCTTGTATGGATTAATAAAGTATTCTTACCTGCATGGTGCGGTCATAGAGAGGGTTAGGGTCAGTGAAGGCTCCACTGGCTAGCTGTTTAGACACCAGGTAGGAAATAGACTGTTGGATGTAGGAGTCCTCCACTGGTATCACGTCCCTGCACTGGGACAACTCCTTGGCTATAAAGGCTGTCAACCAAACACTGCTTGGGGTTGACAGGAAAGCTCCATAGGATCCGTCTGGCTTCTTGAAGGTCAGGATTCTGCCGTATCCTTGGAAAGACAAAGAATCAATTAATTTCAACCGTTTGATTCCCACAAGGGTAGATGTCTCAAAGGGATTAACTTAAGTTCTCCCAGTGTCCCCTCACCAGCCTGTATCATGGCTTGGGCTTCGTCTCTGCGTTCAGCCTTTAGGTCGATCCACTGTCCCGTAGCGTCCAGGTATCTCATGGCGTGGATGGCTGGAGACATGGTGACCATGGTCTGCTCCGCACACCCCTTGGGAAGGGAGATGAGCTGGTCCACTCCACCCAGGTTCAGACAGTTCTCCACTGACTCTCCCATCACGCCACCTACATGGGTGTGATGGGAGAGGTTTCCCTGTTATAGTAGTAAACTAGGCCTGGGGATTGGTCAGGGAAAACTCGTAGTCTGAAATAATATTTCATGGACCAAAATGTAAAACATTTAAATGTAAATACATACAGTACTACAGACCCCACACAGTCTATGCTCCACACTAGCAGAAAGTCTGACTAAAGCATTTATCGAGGTGTGGGTAGAGTGAGTCTGTGGACCCTCCTTACCTTTGACACTGATGTAGGTGTCAGATTCCAGTCCAGGGACAGCATTAGGAGGAGGTGGGATTTCAAGCTCGATTGACTTGGCAGCTGTGTGACATAGATAAGAAATGGAGAGACTGTTTTAACTCAATGGTCTGATGAGGCTTGTTTGCATAAATGTCACTTTTATTGAAAGACAACATTACCTTTCCCATCAATGTTGTATTCATGTTGTATTGAGACCAGTTCCCCTTCCCCCTGTAAAACAGAACAAAAGGTGAGAGTCTCATTCAGATTGGTTATACGCACATATACAGATGTAGGATCTTAATTTGAGCCAGATTGCTACAGCAGGAAAATTATCCTGCAGCAACAGAAAATTTGAATTATTATGTGGAAAGCCTTTTTAAACTTCAAATATATTACAACATTCTCCTGCAACAGGGTGATCAAATTAAGATCCTACATCTGTACTGTAACTTTTGTATAATAATGGGAGAAAAATAGTAAAAAGTGGGATTCAAATCCACGTTGCCAGTTGTGTTCAGCAGAATAAAGACGTGAGAACCACATGTAGCCTAATGTACATACAGTGGGGAAAAAAAGTATTTAGTCAGCCACCAATTGTGCAAGTTCTCCCAATTAAAAAGATGAGAGGCCTGTAATTTTCATCATAGGTACACGTCAACTATGACAGACAAATTGAGGGAAAAAAATCCAGAAAATCACATTGTAGGATTTTTTATGAATTTATTTGCAAATTATGGTGGAAAATAAGTATTTGGTCACCTACAAACAAGCAAGATTTCTGGCTCTCACAGACCTGTAACTTCTTCTTTAAGAGGCTCCTCTGTCCTCCACTCGTTACCTGTATTAATGGCACCTGTTTGAACTTGTTATCAGTATAAAAGACACCTGTCCACAACCTCAAACAGTCACACTCCAAACTCCACTATGGCCAAGACCAAAGAGCTGTCAAATTTGTAGACCTGCACCAGGCTGGGAAGACTGAATCTGCAATAGGTAAGCAGCTTGGTTTGAAGAAATCAACTGTGGGAGCAATTATTAGGAAATGGAAGACAAACAAGACCACTGATAATCTCCCTCGATCTGGGGCTCCACGCAAGATCTCACCCTGTGGGGTCAAAATGATCACAAGAACGGTGAGCAAAAATCCCAGAACCACACGGGGGGACCTAGTGAATGACCTGCAGAGAGCTGGGACCAAAGTAACAAAGCCTACCATCAGTAACACACTATGCCGCCAGGGATTCAAATCCTGCAGTGCCAGACATGTCCCCCTGCTTAAGCCAGTACATGTCCAGGCCCATCTGAAGTTTGCTAGAGTGCATTTGGATGATCCAGAAGAGGATTGGGAGAATGTCATATGGTCAGATGAAACCAAAATAGAACTTTTTGGTAAAAACTCAACTCGTTGTGTTTGGAGGACAAAGAATGCTGAGTTGCATCCAAAGAACACCATACCTACTGTGAAGCATGGGGGTGGAAACATCATGCTTTGGGGCTGTTTTTCTGCAAAGGGACCAGGACGACTGATCCGTGTAAAGGAAAGAATGAATGGGGCCATGTATCGTGAGATTTTGAGTGAAAACCTCCTTCCATCAGCAAGGGCATTGAAGATGAAACGTGGCTGGGTCTTTCAGCATGACAATGATCCCAAACACACCGCCCGGGCAACGAAGGAGTGGCTTCGTAAGAAGCATTTCAAGGTCCTGGAGTGGCCTAGCCAGTCTCCAGATCTCAACCCCATAGAAAATCTTTGGAGGGAGTTGAAAGTCTGTGTTGCCCAGCGACAGCCCCAAAACATCACTGTTCTAGAGGAGATCTGCATGGAGGAATGGGCCAAAATACCAGCAACAGTGTGTGAAAACCTTGTGAAGACTTACAGAAAACGTTTGACCTGTGTCATTGCCAACAAAGGGTATATAACAAAGTATTGAGAAACTTTTGTTATTGACCAAATACTTATTTTCCACCATAATTTGCAAATAAATTCATAAAAAATCCTACAATGTGATTTTCAGGATTTTTTTTCTCATTTTGTCTGTCATAGTTGACGTGTACCTATGATGAAAATTACAGGCCTCTCATCTTTTTAAGTGGAAGAACTTGCACAATTGGTGGCTGACTAAATACTTTTTTCCCACTGTATGTATCATAGAGACATACTGGAGCACTACTGTATATTGGAGGGAGGGAGGTGATACAAGTTATAAATATTTGCCAGTGTTGTGTTCATACTGTGACTTTGAGGTCCTTCTTGATCTGGTCGCGGGCCGTCTTAGTGTAAGCTTCTACATGGATAGGGATGTTTCCTATGACCAGAGGAACCACGGTGAAGTAGACAGGGAGAGCAGAGTTACCAGGTACTGTGACCACCTGCTTGTCCCCTCGGTCTCCCCCTGCACTGCAAAGACCCTCCACCCATGCCAGCTCCACTGTCACCTTCACATAGAGAAACACATAGACATGGTAGTAGATGTAAGTATAGTAAAAATGTCTATCAAAGGAATCTACAGATGAAAATGTCTGCAACTGTGGTTTATTTGTATAAATGGCTGTTGGGGGCATTTTGGACTTGAATATATTGTTTTGACATATATTGTTTTTACAACACTAGTTACCTCCATACTGTCGGTTCTGTAGTTGTACACCACAGCTTTCACCTGTAGCTGTTCGTTTCTCTTCACAGAATAGGGAAGTCTGAGAGAGACAAAGAAGTCCTGGAACACCACCAGAGGCTTGGGCTCTGCTATACAAAACCCTGAAGGGAGAATCAACACTAACATTAACAACTTGATGACTGTCCTCTGAAAGTCTGTTTGTGCTAGCATGCCAACTTTTGTCACTCGTTGTCATGGTTGGCTTGACAATGACAGCTAAACTGAGTTTGTAAGAGCACAAACAGATTTAGGACCAGGCTAGTGTAATGGCCTTAGGTTAGAAGGAAGAGGTGACCTGCCTTTTGTTTTAGAGATCCCCACTGCTTGAACCTCCCAGGTAGTGATGGAGTCAGGGACAGCAACACTGTGTCTGAAAATAATAAAGTAGAACATTATTTAATTCCTAATATACTTGTTACACTATATTGGTCCCCAAGTTTTACCCAGTCAGTTCACACGGTCAGGGAAAACTCCTGGTCCCAGTCATGACTGTCCTGGCCTGTGTCCCAAATGGCACCCTATTCCCTATATAGTGTACTAGTTTAGACCAGGGCTGGTAGTGCACTATATAGGGAATAGGGTATCATTTGTGACGCTGCCCTACCGTCCATGATGTTGCAGGTTACCATGTTACCTTACGAGACCAGAGGGGCCCACATCAACAATGCCCCACATCCAGGTCTGAGGGAAATAGGAGCGGAGGTGGACAGACACCTCATCTATGGCCTCCTCTTCCTCACCCATATCGTCAGCCGCTAAACAGGAAGACAGGGAAGAGGACAGGGAGAGAGAGATGCATATCCTCAGACATCATTCTAACAAATTTCAGCTCAATCAATACAAAATATGTGCATATACTGTAGTACAACTAATCTGCAAAAAGACAAAAGTATTGATTTATCTAAGAAGTTCTATATTACTGATTATAAACTGGGTGTTCCGAGACCTGAATGCTGATTGGCTGAAAGCCGTGGTATATCAGTCTATATACACCGGGTATGACAAAACATTTATTTTTATTGTTCCAATTACGTTGGTAACCAGTTTATAATAGCAATAAGGCACCTCGTAGGTTTATGGTATATGGCCAATATACCACGGCTAAGGGCTGTATCCAGGCACTCCGCGTTGCATCGTGCATAAGAACAGCCCTTAGCCATGGTATATTGGCCATATACCACACACCCTCAGGCCTTATTGCTTAAATGCACCACAAGAATCTGTAGATTGTGAGATATTCTGAGACGCTATTAACAGTCCAACTACTAATGTAATAATATAATACAATACTGTACTGTACTTTTAGCCAGGCTGTACGTCTTCCTGCTCTTCTTGATGTTGCTCCTCAGCGTGGTGGCATCTCTGCAGCACTTGAGGAAGGCAGCGCGACACGGAACAGACTTGTGGGTGGTTTTAGCATGACGACTCTCACAGGTCAGACCCAGGCTGTTAAACCTGGCTCCATCGTGACAACACCTCTTCTCCACTGGATTCTGGTACCTGTTGACTGCAGATAAGAACTATGTGTCTAGCTAATAAATTATATAAATCAAATCAAATTTTATTGGTCACATACACATATTTAGCAGATGCTATTGCGGGTGTAGCGAAATGCTTGTGTTCCTAGCTCCAACAGTGCAGTAGTATCTAACAATTCACAACAATACACAAATCTAAAAGTAAAAGAATGGAATTGAGAAATATATACAAATATAAATATTAGGACGAGCAATGTCGGAGTGGCATTGACTAAATACAGTAGAATAGAATACAGTATATACACATTTGAGATGAGTAAAGCAGTATGTAAACATTATTAAAGTGATTAGTGTTCCATTATTTAAAGTGGCCAGTGATTCCATGTCTATGTATATAGGGCAGCAGCCTCTAAGGTGCAGGGTTGAGTAGCCGGGTGGTACCCGGCTAGTGATGGCTATTTAACAGTCTGATGGCCTTGAGATAGAAGCTGTTTTTCAGTCTCTCGGTCCCAGCTTTGATACACCTGTACTGACCTCACCTTCTGGATGATAGCGGGGTGAACAGGCCATGGCTCGGGTGGTTGATGTCCTTTTTGGCCTTCCTGTGACATCGGGTGCTGTAGGTGTCCTGGAGGGCAGGCAGTGTGCCCCCGGTGATGCGTTGGGCAGACCGTACCACCCTCTGGAGAGCCCTGCGGTTGCGGGCGGAGCAGCTGCCGTACCAGGCGTTGATACAGCCAGACAGGATGCTCTCAATTGTGCATCTGTAAAAGTTTCTGAGGGTCTTAGGGTCTTAGGGGCCAAGCCAAATTTCTTCAGCCTCCTGAGGTTGAAGAGGCGCTGTTGCGCCTTCTTCACCACACTGTCTGTGTGGGTGGACCATTTCAGATTGTCAGTCCCGTCGATGTGGATAGGGGCGTGCTCCCTCTGCTGTTTCCTGAAGTGCACGATCAGCTCCTTTTTTTTTTTTTGTTGACGTTGAGAGAGAGGTTATTTTCCTGGCCCCACTCTGCCAGGGCCCTCACCTCCTCCCTGTAGGCTGTCTCGTCATTGTTGGTAATCAGGCCTACTACTGTTGTGTCGTCTGCAAACTTGATGATTGAGTTGGAGGCGTGCGTGGCCACGCAGTCATGGGTGAACAGGGAGTACAGGAGGGGGCTGAGCACGCACCCTTGTGGGGCCCCTGTGTTGAGGATCAGCGAAGTGGAGATGTTGTTTCCTACCTTCACCACCTAAAGGCGGCCCGTCAGGAAGTCCAGGACCCAGTTGCACAGGGTGGGGTTCAGACCCAGGGCCCCGAGCTTAATGATGAGCTTGGAGGGTACTATGGTGTTGAAGGCTGAGCTATAGTCAATGAACAGCATTCTGACGTAGGTATTCCTCCTGTCCAGATGGGATAGGGCAGTGTGCAGTGCAATGGCGATTGCATCATCTATGGATTTATTGGGGCGGTAAGCAAATTGAAGTGGGTCTAGGGTGTCAGGTAAGGTAGAGGTGATATGATCCTTAACTAGCCTCTCAAAGCACTTCATGATGACAGAAGTGAGAGCTACGGGGTGAGTCATTTAGTTCAGTTACCTTTGCTTTCTGGGGTACAGGAACAATGGTGGTCATCTTGAAGCAAGTGGGGACAGCAGACTGGGATAGGAAGAGATTGAATATGTCCGTAAATACTCCATCCAGCTGGTCTGCGCACGCTCTGAGGACACGGCTAGGGATCTCGTCTGGGCCGGCAGCCTTGCAAGGGTTAACACGCTAAATGTCTTACTCACGTCGGCCACGGAGAACGAGAGCCCAGCGTCCTTGGGAGCGGGCCGCGTTGGTGGCACTGTTATCCTCAAAGCGAGTGAAAAGGGTGTTTAGTTTGTCTGGGAGCAAGACGTCGGTGTCCGCGACGTGGCTGGTTTTCCCTTTGTAATCCGTGATTGTCTGTAGACCCTGCCACATACGTCTCGTGTCTGAGCCGTTGAATTGCGACTCCACTTTGTCTCTGTACTGACGTTTTGCCTGTTTGATTGCCTTACGGAGGGAATAACTACACTGTTTGTATTCAACCATTTTCCCAGTCACCTTGCCATGGTTAAATGCTTTCAGTTTTGCGCGAATGCTGCAATCTATCCACGGTTTCTGGTTTGGGTACATGTAATATGCTAAGGAAGACTTTTGCTGAAACATATCTGAACATTTGTAAATTAAAGGATTATTGAAAGCACTGTCATTTCTATAACTAATAATACTTGATACGCTCACCATAAGAGTAAAACCAGCATGCTCAGAAGATGGAGGGAGAATAGGAGAAGTTACTGCTACACCTACTGATATCAGAGAAAGCCTGGTGATGGTTCAGGGCTCTCTTCTGTCTTCTTCTTCTGCTGTTACAGGAGTAATCTGATTATCAGAGGACAAAATAAAAATCATTTTACAATATTGTGTGGAATAAACTCCATCAACAAAAACAGCTGCAGTGGTGTGCTTTTGCCAGTCAGGATCCTTTCATGTGCTATTCAGTCAATATTATAATTAGTTAAATGTCTAAATGTAAATCGTACCCTTTCTCACGTGAACCTCTGTACCTCCACAGTTGGTTATAAAGGCGAGCCCAGCGTCCTGTAACACAGACTGGTAGTTTCTGCCTCCTCCCATAGAACACGCCAGGTCATAGGAGTTCATGTAGGCAAACATCTAAAGAAGAAGATTACTTTATTGGTCCATTTACTACATGAACAACAGAGATTTGTCTTTTGCATATCCCATTCTCCCTGGTAGACAGCAGCACTACACAGCTGATTCAAATAATAAACTCATCATCTCCAGGACTTAGCTTAGGAAACGCTCTATTAGCTGATACCAGGTCATAGCCTTGTGAAGCTGTCAACATACATCTAAAACTGAGGCAAAATCCAAACTAATAATGTAATGTTATTGTCACATTGAGATTGACATACTGTATGTATCTATTCATTAAACCTGGTAAGTGTGTGATAGACGGAGGCTCTGTACCTTCTGAGGAGTGAGTTTGTTGTTCTTGTTGAGGATGTAAACAGCTGTATCTACAGCAGCCAGAGCTACCTTGTCTCCCTGGTCTGTACGGACCACCACATTCACCAACTCAGCTGGTTTATGCTCTTTAAATGGAAGGATCTCGATCTGAAAACACAACAACAAAGATAATATCACAATCTGCCTCCATGCAAAACTATATCACTTTGATTGATCCTTATTAGTCAAGATGAAAACATACAATTTGCCTTCTTGATGCACAGCTCTGATTAAAAAGAATTAAAAATACATAACTGGCTAAGTTTAGTAAGAGTAGAAGTAGAGAAACAAGTGGTAACTACAGAACCTGTCCTTTGCAGAAGTCTTTGACATCGGCCCATACAGAGTCAGCCACTATGGTAGTCTTCTCTGGGCCCTGTGTGAAGTAGTAGGCCACCAGTCTAAAGGAGGGGACCAGGTCAAGACTGTAGGCCAGATTGAAGGTGGTCAGCTCAGTCCTCTGCACCCTGTTCATCTGGACCACTCTGCCCTTACTCAGGACCTGACAGAGCATGTAAAGAAAGGGAATAACACATTATTACTCTTCACTACAGATATTGAAATGGTTCAACTCCCAACGTGCTTATATTCATGTTGGTTGCAGACAAACCACAGCTATGACAATCCTAATCCTTGCTCCCAAGTGGCGCAGCGGTCTAAGGCACTGCATCTCAGTGCTAAAGGCGTCACAATCACAATCTGGACGTGATTGGGAGTCCCATAGGGCGGCGCACAATTGGCCCAGCGTCGTCCGGGTTTGGCTGGAGTAGGCCGTCATTGTAAATAAGAATTTGTTCTTAACTGACTTGCCTAGTTAAATAAAGGTTAAACAAAGAAAAATAACAAAAATCGACTGTAGTGTATGGAAACGTGAAGCTATGCACAGAAAGTATGTTGCAGAAGTGGTAAATGGTCATCTCCATCCATTATTAGAATGGACTGATACTCCAATATGTTACCATGTAGTAGATGTAGGATGGTCGTGGGGTGCCTGGTGGGGTGATGTCTCTGAGAGTGACCGTCATGGTTCCTCCTGGCTCCAGGGTGACGTGTTCTATCTCTACACTCAGGTAGCTGTTCCCCTCAGACTGGACTGCTGACAATGTCATTTTGGCATCACTCACTACCACCTCCTCCTCCTCTCCCGCAGCAAACAACTGGAGACAGGAACAGATAGTCAATATGACCTCACATCAAATAGTGGCTGTGTCTCAAATGACACCATATTCCCTATTTAGTGCACTACATTTCTGCTAACCACAGAGCTTAGAGACACATAATATGCTTGTCAAACTACATGGGAAATAGAGTGTTGATTGAAAGTTATCTGTCTGTCCTGTACCTTGATGTCGATAGACGTGGCCAGTTTGGGCACTTCGAAGGCGAGAACAGCCTCACCCTTAGAGTTACCGGATCCCTCCATCTTAACAGACTCCTGTGTGCCTCCTACAGAGGTCACTGAAACTGAAGCCCTTATACGGAGGTCAGGGGCTGGGGATCCATCTGGGTGGGTGGTGGTGGCCTGAGAATGAAACATGCAGCATATACCCAGTTGACTATGTCTGTAGATACAGTCATAGTAAGGCAAATACAATTGATAACACTGATAACTATTGTACGTCTCATTTGGAAAAGGAATTTGCTAATCTCAATATGATGTACTGAATGAATACAATTATATTTTATTCTGTGGTGTTAACGTTTGTCTTTGAGTGCAGAAACGACCACACAGTACCAGGATAGAGAACTTTCCTCCAGGTGTGAAGTATTCCTTAGTCTTTGACATGTCAATGATGTATGGAGACGTCACTATCTTTACTGAAGTGCTCTCAGCTTCTTCTAGATCTCCACCTGAGAGAGAGAGAGAGAGAGAGACAAAATACAGGCCGAGAGAGACAGTCACTGTCATACAGCACAAACAGTTATTGTATGCCCTAGAGAAAATACCTGAATCCGCTGGTATGGTCATGTTTTATCTAACTGTATGAAGGACTTACTTGCTGTTTCTAAAGCTGTAACAGCTATGTACAGATTGTATCCCTCCATGTGTGGGATGCCTTGCTTTCCTGCTTTCCCACGTAGGTCTTCAGTTGGCAGGGTAATGCTGGTGATGCCATCTTGAATCTACAATACACCAGAAAAAATTTCACAAATGACTCATCAGAAAAATAAAAGTCAATGGAACTGGCCTGGATACAAAACAATAACTCTACAATTAGAAACAATGACTTTAATGTTATGTTTTTTTATGTAAAGCTTTGAGATGATAAAGTGAACTCACAGAAGTCTTGTTTTCTAGGCCAGGTAGATGTGTTCTGTTGCCTTCTCCATCGATTAGTCCAAATCTAATATAAGCTATGCCATTGACACCTTTGCCATAGGTGTACCTGCAATCAACACACATGTATTTGGCATACTATGAAAAAAAGTATGAAAAATGTATGCACTCACTACTGTAAGTCGCTTTGGATAAGAGAGTCTGCTAAATTACTAAAATGTAAATGTTAAATGTATGAACAATTCACAAAACAGTCCATAAATGCAATCTGCTTCAACAATCTCACCTTGCAGAGACGCTGAATTGAAAGGAATCCTCTGTCAGCAAATAATATGGTTTCAAAGCTGCTATCTTCACCTCAAACACAGGAAGAACTGAAAGAAATAGAGGGGAAGCTTCACTTTATGTTTTTGTTGTTGGGCCGTATCATACAGTCAGACAACCTACTTTAGATACTCACCATATTCTTTGACCTCAAACTCCACTGAAGAGTTGGACATGGGATGGTTGGTAAAAGTGGCAACAATCTTCCAATGGCCAGCCCTGAATTATATGGACAGAGTAGTGGTCAGTGCTACGGATGTCCTGTCTTCCATAGACTTTATGTCAACATACTACTTACGTCTCAACGTCAGGGATCACAATGTTCCTCTGAATGAGTTTACTGGAGTGTAGAGCCTGGTTGTACACCAGCAGGCCTTTGGAGTTCTGTAGACAGACAGTGAACGTTAGAGAACAGAGAATTAATATAACACAATAAGACAACTTTAACATACAGATCAGTGGCAGTCAGTGCCGTTTATGATGAGGGAGGACCATTTTTATTTTTCATGAGCATGGTCTTATTTATATTACAGCATGTTGGATGACTGTCATTCATATTCCATTCACCCAGTTCAATGTAACATACATAGGTTTAGGCTACTACATGATACCCGAATTTTCCCTATACCTACCCATCATGAGGTTGCTACAACCTATGAATGAAAGTTTACAACGTAGGTGCACACAGGTCGAGAGAAACATTTGAGATGACAGACAGTGACACATGGACAGACAGTGACACATTCAATACCGCCTTGCACACTCTTGCCTGCATCTAGCTTATTTAGGGTGTAATCATTAGTCCAACAGTTGCAAACGAGAGTTTCTATTGGACAAATTCAGGTATTTTTTAATCCCCGTTTCGTTTGCTTCCGTTTAAGAAACGGTTTTCAACAGAATCGGCAGACTGAATATACCCCTGATCTCATAAACAGAGTTCACTTTAATTGCAGCCACGTTGTATTCATTCTAGCCTCTATGCACTCTCCTCCTCTCACCTTCGTTTGTGGACTTCAATGAACAACACATCAGCTGTATGTGACCAGGCGAAAAAACCTTTCCAAGCCAAAACATGTCATAACCGCTACACACAGCCTAACGTTACATCGTTGTCACCATTTTAGCTAAAGTAACGTCCTAGTCAACATAGCTAATATAACTAATGGGTTAGTAAACCCGCTACAATCATGCAGTAACGTTACAGTGTAGAGTCAGTCAGTAAGCAGTTAGACCAGCGGACCCCGTAGCAATACATTAATAAAACCAAAAGCTTACCTTGACTTGGAAGAGTTCCAGTGTTGTGTTGGATAGTCATTGCCAGCTAGCTAACATAGCATCACTCTGTTTGAGCCGTGCGTTTGATTAACTAAACTAGTCAGCTGCATTTGCTAGCAAAGTAAAGTTAAGTGAAACTGACAAGTGACAAAAAAAAGAAGAATAAGTCTCCCTCTCTCTCTTGCTTCTCCTTCATTTTTGAAGAAATTCATTTGTTGAAAACTGTTCAACTATTGTCTTTCTCTTTGAGTCAACTACTCACCACATTTTATGCACTGCAGTGCTTGCTAGCTAGCTGTAGCTAATGCTTTCAGTAATAGATTCATTACGGTCCTCTGTAGCTCAATTGGTAGAGCATGGCGTTTATAACGCCAGGGTAGTGGGTTCGATCCCCGGGACCACCCATATCTAAAAATGTATTTACGCATGACTGTAAGTCGCTTTGGATAAAAGGTCTGCTAAATGGCATATTATTATTATATGATCCTTTGATTGGGTGGACAACATGTCAGTTCATCCTGCAAGAGGTTGGAGGACGTCCCCTATGTAAGTCTATGGAAAGGGGTGAGAACCAAGAGCCTCCTAGGTTTTGTATTGAAGTCAATGTCCCAAGAGGAGAACGGAAGCTACACCATGGTGCTACCCTACAGAGTGCTGTTGAGGCTACTGTAGACCTTCATTGCAAAACAGTGTGTTTTAATCAATTATTTGGTGACGTGAATATATTTATTATAGTTTTATCTAAAAAGGATAACTTTTTCAATGTTTTACAAACGTACAAATATCTTGACATTGATGCTTTCTTCGACAGGCAGCAGATAGTTGTCTAACGTGAAGACCCTGAAATTGACTGGGAAAGGAAAAATGGGTATTAGGCTAAATGTATAACTAAAACCATACTGTGCCTTCGGGAAGTATTCAGACCCCTTCACTTTTTCTACATTTTGTTACGTTACAGCCTTATTCTAAACTTGATTAAATTGTTTTCCCCCTCATCAATCTACACACAATACCCCATAATGACAAAGCAAAAACAGGTTTATAGAACTTTTTGCTAATTTATCATTTTTAAAAACTGTGAAAAATCACATTTACATAAGTATTCAGACCCTTTACTCAGTACTTTGTTGAAGCACCTTTGCCAGCGACTACAGCCTCGAGTCTTCTTGGGCATGACGCTACAAGCTTGGCACACCTGTATTTGCGGAGTTTCTCCCATTCTTTTCTGCAGATCCTCTCAAGCTCTGTCAGGTTGGATGGGGAGCGTTGCTGCACAGCTATTTTCAGGTCTCTCCAGAGATGTTCAATCAGGTTCAAGTTTGGGCTCTGGCTGGGCCACTCATGGACATTCAGAGACTTGTCCCGAAGCCACTCCTGCGTTGTCTTGGCTGTGTGCTTAGGGTTGTTGTCCTGTTGGAAGGTGAACCTTCGACCCAGTCTGAGGTCCTGAGCGCTCTGGAGCAGTTTTTCATCAAGGATCTCTTTGTACTTTGCTCCGTTCATCTTTCCCTCGATCCTGACTAGTCTCCCAGTCCCTGCCGCTGAAAAAACATCCCCACAGCATGATGCTGCCACCACCACGCTTCATCGTAGGGATGGTGCCAGGTTTCCTCCAGATGTGACGCTTGGCATTCAGGCCAAAGAGTTCAATCTTGGTTTCATCAGACCAGAGAATCTTGTTTCTCATGGTCTGAGAGTCTTTCGGTTCCTTTTTTAGCCAAACTCCAAGCAGGCCATCATGTGCCTTTTACTGAGGAGTGGCTTCCGTCTGGCCACTCTACCATAAAGGCCTGATTGGTGGAGTGCAGCAGAGATGGTTGTCCTTCTGAAAGGTTCTCCCATGTCCGCAGAGGAACTCTGGAGCTCTGTCAGAGTGACCATCGGGTTCTTGGTCACCTTCCTGACCAAGGCCCTTCTCCCCAGATTACTCAGTATGGCCGGGCGGCCAGCTCTAGGAAGAGTCTTGGTGGTTCCAAACATCTTCCATTTAAGAATGATGGAGGGCACTGTATTCTTGGGGACCTTCAATGCTGCAGACATTTTTTTGTACCCTTCCCCAGATCTGTGCCTCGACACAATCCTGTCTCGGAGCTCTACGTACAATTCCTTCAACCTCATGGCTTGGTTTTTGCTGTGACATGCATTGTCAACTGTGGGATCATGTCCAATCAATTGAATTTACCACAGGTGGACTCCAATCAAGTTGCAGGAACATCTCAAGGAGGATCAATGGAAACAGGATGCACCTGAGCTCAATTTCGAGTCTCATTGCAAAGGGTCAGAATACTTATGTAAATAAGGTATTTCTGTTTTTTATTTGTAATACATTTGCTAAAATTTCTAATAACCTGTTTTCGCTTTGTCATTATGGGGTATTATGTGTAGATTGCTGAGGATTTTTAAAAATGTAATCCTTTTTAGAATAAGGCTATAACGTAACATTTGGAAAAAGTCAAGGTGTCTGAATACTTTCCGAAGGCACTGTATATAATGCAATTTTACACTTTACCATTCTCTCCTGGATTGTAGATTGGTTTGTCTGTCTGAATGAAGACATAACCCTTTTTTGTTGACAAAAGGATTGTTGTTTTTTTTGTAAGAAAAGCATCCTTGGTCTCTGCAGCCAGTTGGATAAATGGAACAACTCTCTTTCTTTGTCTCATGCTTTTGATTACCTCATCGTACAGGCTAGGAATGACCTATAAAACATGAGAATAGAGGCAAAATAATATAAATGCATGTTCGAGTAATTCCATAGGGTATGAAAAGAGGTTAGCCTTCTGCATACTTACCCTCATTTTCACAACATCCTGATAGCCATTGACTTCATTGAGAGTTACATGCTTTTTTTCAGACAGAACTTTATTATTGGCGGTTTGGTACAAGAAGTACAGAGTGATCTGTGTAGGCTTGGTAGCTCCCTGGAGCTGTACTGTCACTGTCTCCTCCACTCCCAAGTGGACTATGTTCGGAGCAGTGATGAGACATCTGCAAACACACGCACACATGAACACAAACAAACATGCACGTACAAGCACTCGCGCGCTCACACACAAATTGTGGTAATTTTTTAGGACTGCAACATGACAGAAAATGAGCATTACCAATGAGCAATGATACAAGTAAAATATACTGTCTCTACAAATAATTAGCATGGATAGAACATAACTCACATTGGCCTCTGCCCACTAACTGCAGTCAGTGCAGCCATGACCAAAAGCAGTGTGTTCCTCATCTTTCTGCTTTACCGTCTGATCTGTATCATGCCACTGGAACAAGAGTCTTCTTTTCTTGTCTCAACCCCAAACTTGCACTGGAAAATAAAACAAAATACTGTAGAAGTTATCTGTAAAGCAGCTATGTCTGTAATGTTGTTCCAGTCTGTGAGTGGGAGGTTCTCCCTTTGGGCTCTGCAGCTCCCAGAGAATAGGTTGCCGGATCTCAAATGGCACCCTATTCCTTACATAGTGCACTACTTTTAACCATAGTCCATAGGGAATAGGGCGCCATTTGGGACGCAGTCTCAGCATCAACACCCCCTCTAGCCCACTTACCTCTCCTCCCCTCAGCTTCTCTGACTCCAGTCTTGGCATTGGAGAAGGAACATTATGAAATAAATCACGTGTTTTCCCAGAAACAAGATTTTGATGTGTCCCAAATGGATTCCTATTCCCTACATAGTGCACTACTTTTGACCAGAGCCCTATGGGCCCTGGTCTGAAGTAGTGCAATATATAGGGGCTCTGGTCAAAAGTACTGGACTATGTAGGGAATAAGGTGCCGTTTGGGATGTAGCCTTTCCCAAACAGACCAAATACAAACACAACATCTGTTTTTCAAAAGTCAGCAGTCTGATTTTGTTGAAAATACTTTATTTGCAGACCACTTTGTGCTTTAGGTCTATGTTACAAATACTTACAGCACATATGCATTTAACATTGACAATTCCCAAAACATCCAAACGGTATATTTATTTGCAATACATATGTATATACAGTATCTCACAAAAGTGAGTACACCCCTCACATTTTTGTAAATATTTGAGTATATCTTTTCATGTGACAACACTGAAGAAATGACACTTTGCTACAATGTAAAGTAGTGAGTTTACAGCTTGTATAACAGTGTAAATTTGCTGTCCCCTCAAAATAACTCAACACACAGCCATTAATGTCTAAACCGCTGGCAACAAAAGTGAGTACACCCCTAAGTGAAAATGTCCAAATTGGGCCCAAAGTGTCAATATGTTGTGTGGCCACCATCATTTTCCAGCACTGCCTTAACCCTCTTGGGCATGGAGTTCAGCAGAGCTTCACAGGTTGCCACTGTAGTCCTCTTCCACTCCTCCATGACGACATCACGGAGCTGGTGGATGTTAGAGACCTTGCACTCCTTCACCTTCCGTTTGAGGATGCCCCACAGATGCTCAATAGGGTTTAGGTCTGGAGACATGCTTGGCCAGTCCATCACCTTTACCCTCAGCTTCTTTAGCAAGGCAGTGGTCGTCTTGGAGGTGTGTTTGGGGTCGTTATGTTGGAATACTGCCCTGCGGCCCAGTCTCCGAAGGGAGGGGATCATGCTCTGCTTCAGTATGTCACAGTACATGTTGGCATTCATGGTTCCCTCAATGAACTGTAGCTCCCCAGTGCCGGCAGCACTCATGCAGCCCCAGACCATGACACTCCCACCACCATGCTTGACTGTAGGCAAGACACACTTGTCTTTGTACTCCTCACCTGGTTGCCACCACACACGCTTGACACCATCTGAACCAAATAAGTTTATCTTGGTCTCATCAGACCACAGGACATGGTTCCAGTAATCCATGTCCTTAGTCTGCTTGTCTTCAGCAAACTGTTTGCGGGCTTTCTTGTGCATTCTTATAGCCCAGGCCATCTTTATGTAGAGCAACAATTCTTTTTTTCAGATCCTCAGAGAGTTCTTTGCCATGAGGTGCCATGTTGAACTTCCAGTGACCAGTATGAGGGAGTGTGAGAGCGATGACACCAAATTTAACTCCCCATTCACACCTGAGACCTTGTAACACTAACGAGTCACATGACACCGGGGAGGGAAAATGGCTAATTGGGCCCAATTTGGACATTTTCACTTAGGGGTGTACTCAATTTGTTGCCAGCGGTTTAGACATTAATGGCTGTGTGTTGAGTTATTTTGAGGGGACAGCAAATGTACACTGTTATACAAGCTGTACACTCACTACTTTACATTGTAGCAAAGTGTCATTTCTTCAGTGTTGTCACATGAAAAGATATACTCAAATATTTACAAAAATGTGAGGGGTGTACTCACTTTTGTGAGATACTGTATATATACATTACATACATGTGTATAAACTCACACAGGCATTAGATGCATTCAACAAAATCCTGAAATCATAAAGGTGATGGTAATAACATGATATAAGAGCTATTGGTGGTACAGTGACAAAATGTAAAATCAGCAAAAATCTGCATATTAAAAAATAAAGAAATATTGGGATTCAATGCTACTTTAGTGGTATGATATTGTAAGTTGCATAGCATTTATGTTTTCAAAAATAAAACAGCAAACAATATACAAATCTGAAGTTTATAAAGCAGTGGGTATATGAAGTCAGTATCTATAGATACAGTATGGAGGTCATTGTATGTTATCTTAGTCTTATGACTGGGACATCCATTGACAATGTGATGGTCTATACCAGGTCTATACCTTTTCTTTATGCATCACTTCAGTGCAAAAGTGGCAACCATGTCTAAACATATTTTATGTGGTTTGTGGCTGATTAGAAAGTTATCTGAGAGGGAAATAAATATTATATCTTTATTATTGGCAATCCCTATGGATATTTATGTGATAAAATAAATAAATAATTCTGTAATGTATTAATGATAATATATCTAACATCCGTGACTTAGATTGTAATAGGTCATAGTTGGTTTTCCCTTTAACTGCATTCTGATAAAACATATTCTGGTCTGAGTCCCAAATGGCCCCCAATTCTCGATATCGTACACTACTTTTGACCACGGCCCCCTATATTTTCACCAAGTCAAATGAATTTATTGTGTTAAGAGGTTTCATGATGCTTGTATCTAAACCAAAGTAGATAATTGTACAATTTTTCTATACATAAGTTGGGGTCTCTATAAGCTTCAATATGAGGTCCTAAACCTAGCATGAAAGTGCATCCTTGTAGCTGTGTGGGCTAATATAGTCAAACTGTTTGCCTTGGGGTAAGTTGAGTAAATATTTTATTCCCAGGTATAATGCAAGGCTGGGATATGAGGGCTATGAGGTAACAACAAGGCCTGGCCTATGTTTAAAGTGTAAAAAAAAGTATTTGTTAAAAAGACAAAAAAGTGATTGTGATTGTGTTGAATTGTGTTTGGGAAGTAAAGATAGACATGGTTTTAAAAAGGTAGTGGCAATATTTCATTCAGTACAGAACTGTGTAAGTCGTGCCAAGTCATGCCAATATTTTTTTGGACAAGCTATGTTTTCAAAACTGTAATGTTTACATAAATTCTGATTATTTTCAGGGATACACAACATCCTGAAACATATGTAGATATCTTTGTTAGAAAGAATACTATATTTCCCTTGATGGAGTGATGCTGAATGTAAAAAATGGCTCAACTTACCCCACTCTCCCCTACAGGATATACCTTTTCTCATTAGATTCAATTCAGTGCTGTACTGTATGTATTCAAATACAGGACCACACTGATATAGGATGTGTCCAAAATGGCACCCTATTCCCTATATCACACCTTAATTCCTTACGGGCTCTGATCAAAAAGTAGTGCACTAAATAGGGAATAGGGTGCCATTTGGGACAGACCCATAAAAAGTCACTACAACCATGATTTTAGGACTATTGGATAGAAAAACATATAATTGAGTCTGAATTAGCTAAAGTAGATTAGACACATTTTCCCCAACAATTTCACCGAAAACCTGCTTTACACATTATTACCCAAGTAAAAAATAAAAAATAAAAATACTAATCAAAAGCAGGCACAAATGATATATAACCATTAATACATACAAAAACAAATAGAATAACCATGTGATAGAGACAATCTAAGTGTGCATCCCAAATGACAACCTATTCCCTATATAGTGTACCACTTATAGTGCAAAATAGGGAATAGGGTGCCATTTGGGACACATCCTACATTATAACATCCAGTGGATTCTTAGGCACCTGTAGAACTTCAACATGAATCAGTCTCCATACTTCAGTATAGAGAGCAGACCTGGGTTCAAATACTATTTTAAATCATGTAAAATACTTAAGCTGTGATCAATTGACCTTGCCTGTTGCAGTGGAACCAATATAAAAGTCCCACCCGGCAGTCCAGGCAGGCTAAAGCAAATATATTTGAAAGATTTCAAATAGTGTTTGAACCCAGGTCTGACAGAGAGCTACAGTAGGACATTACAGTAGGACATATTCCCAGTGTTAGCAGACTATTGACAGTGGCTTGACACGGGATAACAAACATACACGTTAACAACTATGACAGTTCTATGACAACTTTGCGATCATACTGAATACTGAATATCAGGAATACCGGTATTCAACTCTGGTTTTCATTCTTTCCTTCTAACCAGGAACTGATTACATCCTGGGACTCTCTGGCCAATCAGTGACATTAATCAATCAATCAATTAACTACCAGGTAGAAAAGACAACCAGCATTACTACTGCCCTACAGGCCTGGAGTTGAATAGCCCTGCTACATGTCCTTTTACCAACTCACTGGACCACCATCCATCCTACAGGACAGAGGCATCTGCTGCTTTAGCACCTTTGGACAAATCACAAAAAATGTTGGGATCAAGTGTGACATCATAAAACAAAGCAATAATGAACGCTAGCAAGTGCCTTGAACAGAACAGGTTACAGATCCTGCCCTAGATGGGGAAGTCTCCCCATAGAGATTGTTTTACCTCTATGGTCTCCCCTACAGCAGAGCAGAAGGACTGCAGGATTTCAAGTAGGTTTTTGTATGTAACCAAAGCTCTCGTTGTCAGTTGTCCCCTCCCTCTATTTATGTCCCAATGTAAAAAATATGAGGCACTTGCAAAAAAATAACATTAAAAAACAAAACATCTGTAAGTGGGTTTTTTTCTGTGGAGAATATCCGTTCATCAGTCTGTCTGTCTGTCTCAGTGGTTATGTCGAAGGAAGTCTGTCCGTCAGACCTCTGAGCTGTCCAAGCCACCGCTAGTGAACCCTGATGTCACCATGGGCTCAGTGGAGCATGACGTTGTCGTGGGAACCTCCATCTTCTTCTTCTCTTGTCTGGACCGTACGGTTAGCACTATGACGATGATGATGAGGATGGTGAGGAGGAGGCCCACCAGGATACCTATGATCAGGACCAAGCCATCCTCACTCTCCGCAGGAAGGTTCAGCTCCCTGGGCACCATACCCTGAGTGAGGACCTCCTGGTCGGGGCTGGTGCGGCGCTGGCGGCTGAGGTCCAGTGTGATATGGAGAATGTTGGTGCCTCGGTTGTTGTCCAGGCCGATGTCCTCTGTCAGGTCTGGCACCCCGTTTGCTGACCGCCTGGAGCGAGACTGGGACTGGGACATTGACGGTCCTCCTGCAGCCATAGTTTGATGCTGGGTTTCTCTGTCCATGCTGCTGTGTTGGGTCAGGGAGTGGCCTCCTGTAACCATCCTGCTGTGCTGGGTGAGTGTGTGGTACTCCAGACTCCTCTTCCCGATGCCCCTGTTGGCGTTCTCTCTGGAGCGGACGGTATAGATGGTGTGGATGAACCACTCTCTCCCTGCTGACACCTGGACACCAGAGGAACAGGGTTAGTCATGAGGGCTGGGAAGTTTACCTGACCACGACAGGAACAATTCCTGGTCATTAAAGCTAGAGTCATTAATAGAAACAATAACAAGCGACACCCCGCCTCTGTTTTGGTAAAAAGCTGAGGGATGGGCCTGGAGAAATGTAACCACTTTTAAATTCATCGACAGAGCTATGGATGCAAGGACTGACCATCCATGATATCAAAATTATAGTTTTTACCATGTTTTGAGGTACGATAGTTGAACTAAGCTCCTAAGGCATTTATAAGTTATATTCGTCAAGAATCAATGGGTATATATAATTCATTTATGATTCTAGCTTTAAAGCAGTGAAAGAGAGTGTTAGAAATAGGAATAAGACAGGGATGTTCCTTCTCCACTCTTCTGTGTTATGTAGCGTAGGGGTCAGGGAGACGTACTTGGAACAGTGCTGTAGAGTCCATGCTGAAGCCGTCAGATCCAGGCTGTCTGACCAGGGCCAGGGCCTGAGGGTCGTCTACAGCCAGCAGAGCCCTGAACCCCACGTTACCAAACGACCTGGCCTGGGTCTCTGGCTGGGCCTTATCCTGGAGGGGGAGGAGAGGGAAACACTAGTAAATACTGTACCAACATTGGTAAAGGTGTTTAGGATATTCATGTGCATTTACCCTGTACTACATCCTTGTCTGCATCCCAAATGACACACTATTCCCCAGATATTGCACTACTTTTGACCAGAGCACTATAGGCCCTGTACTGTACTGTACTGTACTTACGATGATTTTGAATCTGTAAAGCAGCGACGGAGCATCAGCCAGACAGCCGTACTCATTGTTGTTGGGGTTGTACTTGGGCACGTATCCATCCGCACCAGTGCACAGGAACACCTTCTCTATGTTACAGATAAAGGAATCTCCCAGGTTCTGAACTGGGTCCACCATCACTCTACCATAGATCATATCACCTGGGAGGAGATTAGGTTTGGGTTAATACAGTAATACATCAATCAATCAATCAATCAATCAATCAGATAGTCAATGGGGCTACCTCCATCCCAAATAGCACCCTATTCCCTATGTAGTGCACTACTTCTGATCAGGACCCATGAGAAGGTGGTGTGTGTGAGAAGTGAGAAGACTGTGAAAGAGAGAAAGACAATAGTTTAACAGTTTTGAACAAACACATTTCTGAAAGAATTAAGGAGGAGCAAGAGAGAGAGAGAATTAGCTATATTTCGTAGTATTTTTTTTCTCCACTTTCACGTTCACATACTTAGATAGCAAATGCAGCTAGCTAGTTTAGCCTACTCAAACACCCGGCTCAAACAGAGAGGGATGCTATGTTAGATAGCTGGCTATGGCTATCCAACACTGGAACTCTTCCAAGTCAAGGTAAGCTTTTGGTTTTGTTAATTTATTGCCACCGGGTCCCGCCGGTGTAACTGCTAAACTGCTTGCTGACTGTACACTGTACAGCATGATTATAGCGGTTTAGTAACGCGTTAGTTCTAGTAGCTATGTTGACTATGATGTTAGCTAATATGGTGACAACGATGTAGGCTGTGTGTAGCGGTTAGCGGTCATGATATGAAGGTTAGGCTTGGAAAGGTTATTTCACCTGGTCACAGACACCATATGTGTTGTGCACTGAAGTCCACAAGCAAAGGAGAAAAGGTGAGAGGAGGAGAGCAAGTAGATAGATGGAATGGAATTATATATACGACGAGCAAAGTGATTATGCTGTTTGTATGTGGCTGCTATGAAAGTGAACTGTGTTTGCGTGTGATCAGGTGTGTATTCATTCCGTAGATTTTGTTGAAAACGTTTCTTAAATGGAAGCAAACGGAACGAAATGTGGATAAACACACCTGAAATTGTCCAAAAGAAACTCTATTTTGCAACTGTTGGACTAATGATTACACACTAGATCAGCTAGATGCAGGCAAAAGTGTGCAAGGCAGTATTGAATGTGTCACTGTCTGTCACCTTGATTACTTAAAATGTTCTCTCGACCTGTGCACCTACATTGTAAACTTTCATTCATAGGCTAGGTTGTAGCAACCTCATGATGGGTACATGGAGTATCACGTAGTAGCCTAAACCTTTCCATGTTACATTAAGCTGGGTGAATCGAATATGAATGACAGTCATCCAATATGCTGTAATAGAAAGAAGGCTCATATCTTAAACGGCACCGACCGCCACTGATTTCTATAAGGTGAGTGATTGATTCATTGATTGATAAATGACCCTGTAAGAAGGCTGTGTTTGTTTGTAGCGTTACAGTACCTTGTGAGAATGCGGTGTCGCTCTCCTGTCCGAAGCCCATGGATCCGTCAGACAGCCACAGAGTTCTCTTAGAAAGCAGCAACATCTGTGTGTTCAGACTGAACTCAGCCGCAACCGGGTCACTCACCTGGGATAGGACACACACAGTACAAAGTTTTACCATCTTAGTATAGGAAAACACATACCATTCAGTGTTACCATCTGAGAACAGAGACCAATCACAGTGTTACAATCAGACAACACCCCTCAAGCTGTTTCCCACTAGAGTAGATCTCTGTGTACACTCAAAGATTGTCATCTCACAGACACTTTTAATAATATGATATTGATGTACACTCTTAGAAAAAGGGTTCCAAAAGGGTTATTCGGCTGTCCCCGTGGGAAAACCCTTTTTGATTCCAGGTAGAAGCCTTTTTGGTTCCAGGTAGAACCCTTCTGGCTTCCATGTAGAACCCTTTCTACATAGGGTTCTACATGGAACCCAAAAGGGTTCTGCCTGCAACCAAAAATGGTTATTCAAAGGGTTCTCTTATGGCTACAGCCGAAGAACCCTTTAAGGTTCTAGATAGCACCTATAGTGTAGTTATCCTAGGGTGATCTGACCTGCTGGAAGCGTATGTCCAGGTCGAAGGTGACAGGTTCTCTGGGGTTACAGACAGGAGGCAGGGAGTACTCTAGACTGGGAGGAGAGGTACAGGGCAGCAGCTTCACTGTGTAGGTACCTGAGTAGTCACGCACCTGGGAGACAGAGGGGAGTAAGACACAATTATTTACCTCGGGTTAAAACTTTATTTAATCAGGTTACACCAGTGCCGATAACACACTACGACTTAAGAAAGAAATCCTGTAAATGCTATATGCTACTCCCAAGTCTTTACACTAAAGACAGAGTTAGCAGATAAAGAAATAAAGAAATAAAGATGATATGAAATATATTGATAACACAGTATTAAATATAGAAGAAAATAAGATGTTGTCCTCACAGCGAAGTCTGATGTGAAGGTCCACTGCTGCATGGGCTGGTTGTAGGTGGGCTCGCTCCTCACCAGGCTGAGATTAAAGGTCACCCCAGGGTGATCCGCACACATCACCATGGACGACAGAGAGGACGCTGGGTACAGACACAGGTAAGACTAGGTTTATACAGAACTGAAGCGGAATACAGTGCCTTGTAAAAGTATTCATCCCCCTTGGCGTTTTTCCTATTTTGTTGCATTACAATCTGTAATTTAAGTGGATTTTTATTTGGATTTCATGTAATGGACTTACACAAAATAGTCCAAATTGGTGAAGTGAAATGAAAAAAATAACTTGTTTCAAAAAATTCGAAGAAATAAATAACGGAAAAGTGGTGCGTGCATATGTATTCACCCCCTTTGCTATGAAGCCCCTAAATAAGATCTGGTGCAACCAATTACTTCCAGAAGTCACATAATTAGTTAAATAAAGTCCACCTGTGTGCAATCTAAGTGTAACATTATCTGTGACATGATCTCAGTATATATACACCTGTTCTGAAAGGACCCAGAGTCTGCAACACCACTAAGCAAGGGGCACCACCAAGCAAGCGGCACCATGAAGACCAAGGAGCTCTCCAAACAGGTCAGGGACAAAGTTGTGGAGAAGTACAGATCAGGGTTGGGTTATAAAAAAATATCTGAAACTTTGAATATCCCACGGTCACCATTAAATCCATTATTAAAAAATTTAAAGAATATGGCACCACAACAAACCTGCCAAGAGAGGGCCGCCCACCAAAACTCACAGACCAGGCAAGGAGGGCATTAATCAGAGAGGCAAGAAAGAGACCAAAGATAACCCTAAAGGAGCTGCAAAGCTCCACAGCGGAGATTGGAGTATCTGTCCATAGGACCACTTTAAGCCGTACTCTCCACAGAGCTGGGCTTTACGGAAGAGTGGACAGAAATAAAACATTGCTTAAAGAAAAAAATAAGCAAACATGTTTGGTGTTCGCCAAAAGGCATGTGGGAGACTACCCAAACATATGGAAGAAGGTACTCTGGTCAGATGAGACTAAAATTGAGCTTTTTGGCCATCAAGGAAAACACTATGTCTGGCGCAAACCCAACACCTCTCATCACCCCGAGAACACCATCCCCACAATGAAGCATGGTGGTGGCAGCATCATGCTGTGGGGATGTTTTTCATCGACAGGGACTGGGAAACTGGTCAGAATTGAAGGAATGATGGATGGCGCTAAATACAGGGAAATTCTTGAGGGAAACCTGTTTCAGTCTTCCAGAGATTTGAGACTGGGACGGAGGTTCACCTTCCAGCAGGACAATGACCCTAAGCATACTGCTAAAGCAACACTCGAGTGGTTTAAATGGAAACATTTAAATGTCTTGGAATGGCCTAGTCAAAGCCCAGACCTCAATCCAATTGAGAATCTGTGGTATGACTTAAAGATTGCTGTACACCAGCGGAACCCATCCAACTTGAAGGAGCTGGAGCAGTTTTGCCTTGAAGAATGGGCAAAAATCCCAGTGGCTACATGTGCCAAGCTTATAGAGACATACCCCAAGAGACTTGCAGCTGTAATTGCTGCAAAAGGTGGCTCTACAAAGTATTGACTTTGGGGGGTTGAATAGTTATGCACGCTCAAGTTTTTTTTCTTATTTCTTGTTTGTTTCACACACTTCAAAGTGGTAGGCATATTGTGTAAATCAAATGATACAAACCCCAAAAAATCAATTTTAATTCCAGGTTGTAAGGCAACAAAATATTTAAAATGCAAAGGGGGGTGAATACTTTTGCAAGCCACTGTATGTACAGTTTCAAGCGTGTCAGAGTAGGAGTGCTGACTTAGGATCAGTTTTGTCTTTTACATCACAATGAATAAGATCACTCTGAGACACTACTAGTTCAAGCCCATGGATGTACTGTATGAAAAGAGTAGATAATGTGAACATACCAGAGTGTGATATGACAAACAGTCCTCTGAATCGAGCCTCTGTTTTGAAGTTGACCACCAGACGACCCTGTTCGTTGATACGCATACTGGTGGGGTACAGGGCTCCTACAGAATACAGCCAGTCAGTCTCCCTGTCACACTGAACTAACACATCCCTACTATTATAGCACACCCACTGAGGAAGGTGCGGTGAAGGGCAGCTGCAGAATGCAACCCGTTGGTCTCATTGTCACACCAAGCTAAACTGTCACACCAAGCTAACACATCCTCATTCATTGCTGTAGAAAAATTAACATAACCATATCATCTGTGCTCAAAGTACACCAGACAGTGTTGTATTTGTTTGTTTGTTTTTGCCTCATTCTGTAAAGAGTGAAATTACTTTTCAATATATTTAATTTGATGTGAGACTTGCCTTGTAGTTCAGCCTCAGGAGGGCTGCCGATGCCGTCCCGCCACAAGATGGCAGTGTCGTATACGAAGGTGAGTCGTAGCTCTGACTGTAGGTCAAAATGCTGCCAGCCCCCTGCCCCCACCGGGGAGTGGAACACATAGGAGACATGTAGGGGCACCCGGAGGGTCACATAGGACTGGACCAGGTTTAACACCTAGAGAGAGACATATATCAAATCAATCTGTATTTAACATGCATTTTAACATCAATACACTTTACAGTAACTTTACAGTAATACAGAATACTAGCAATAGTAGGTTCAACACCTACAGAAAGACAGGAGAAAGAGGGAGAACTAAAGAGAGAGAAATAGAGAGAAAAATGGAGAGAGGAATAGAAAATAGTGAGAGAAATAGAGAGAAAAATAAAGAGAGAGAGAGAAATAGGGGGAGGGGGAGAAAGAGAGAAAGATAGCGAAATAAAAAGAGAAATACAGAGAGAAATAGATAGTGATAGAAATACATACATTACATCAAACTCTGCAAAGCGCATTTAAACATCCACACACTTAAACATCCAACAAGCAGGGAGCTTACAAAAGGTCCCAAGTACTACTTATATATAGACCTATACTAAACATTCACAAGCTGCCTATCTGTATGGAGCTTGCAAATACCTCATGGGAACAGTATTCAGACCCACTCATAACTTGATATATGGTTATGGCTTGGTCTTTATCTATATTCTATAGATTCATGTGATTAAGAATGCAATAAAGATAGCAGGTGACATATAGAGGGTATTACGGTGGCTTATGTAGTGCTTAAGTGCATATAGTGTGATCAGTGAGTGTAACTACCAGTAGACTGCATAATACCACTTCATATACACTGAGTGTACAAAACATTAAGGACACCTGCTCTTTCCATGACTGACCAGGTGAATCCAGGTGAAAGCTTTGATCCATTATTTATGTCACTTATTAAATCCACTTAAATCGGTGTAGATGAAGGGGAAGAGACAGGTTAAAGAAGGATTTTTAAGCCTCGAGACAATTGAGACATGGATTGTGTATGTGAATGGGCAAGACAAAAGATTGAAGTGCCTTTGAACGGGGTATGGTAGTAGGTGCCAGGTTCACCGGTTTGTGTCAAGAACTGCAACGCTGCTGGGTTTTTCACGCTCAACAGTTTCCCGTATGAATCAAAAATGGTTCACCACCCAAAGCACATCAAGCCAACTTTACACAACTGTGGGAAGCATTGGAGTCAACATGGGCCAGTATCCCTTTCGACACCTTGTATTCCATGTCCTGACGAATTGAGTCTGTTCTGAGGGCAAAAGGGGGTGCAACTCAATATTAGGAAGGTGTTCCTAATGTTTTGCACACTCAGTGTAGCTACACTGTGCTGTGCTGTATGTCACCTTCTGTTGTCACCTTCTCACCAAGCTGCTTGGCGATGGTCTTGTAGCCCATTCCAGCCTTGTGTAGGTCTACAATCCTGTCCCTGACATCCATGGAGAGCTCTTTGGTCTTGGCCATGGTGGAGCGTTTGGAATCTGATTGATTGATTGCTTCTGTGGACAGGTGTCTTTTATACAGGTAACAAACTGAGATTAGGAGCACTCTCTTTAAGAGTGTGCTCCTAATCTCAGCTTGTTACCTGTATAAAAGACACCTGGGAGCCAGAAATCTTTCTGATTGAGAGGGGGTCAAATACTTATTTCCCTCATTAATATGCAAATCAACATTTTTGACATGCGTTTTTCTGGATTTTTTTGTTGTTATTCTGTCTCTCACTGTTCAAATAAACCTACCATTAAAATTATAGACTGATCATTTCTTTGTCAGTGGGCAAACATACAAAATCAGCAGGGGATCAAATACTTTTTTCCCTCACTGTATATGGCAACAATAGCAAACCATTACATTTATAACTGATGAATGTTTGGTTGTGTTATTCAATTATTGCTTTGTCAACAATGAATATAAAACCATCCCATTCTGAAGTTAATCATGCAATCAAGACATAACAAACAATCCAGGCTGTTGATTTGTTCTAATGTACTTGGAACCCTTAAACAACAGTTAGACTACAGTGAGACAAAGAACCAGAGAGAAAGAGAAAAAAAGAGAGTGAAAGAGAGAAAGGGAGATATATATATATATATATACAGTGGGGGAAAAAAGTATTTAGTCAGCCACCAATTGTGCAAGTTCTCCCACTTAAAAAGATGAGAGAGGCCTGTAATTTTCATCATAGGTACACGTCAACTATGACAGACAAATTGAGGAAAAAAAATCCAGAAAATCACATTGTAGGATTTTTTATGAATTTATTTGCAAATTATGGTGGAAAATAAGTATTTGGTCACCTACAAACAAGCAAGATTTCTGGCTCTCACAGACCTGTAACTTCTTCTTTAAGAGGCTCCTCTGTCCTCCACTCGTTACCTGTATTAATGGCACCTGTTTGAACTTGTTATCAGTATAAAAGACACCTGTCCACAACCTCAAACAGTCATGTAGTATCTGAGGAATTATGACTTTGCTAATGTTTTCAAAGTGGAACCTGAGAGGATGTTTATTCAGTTTTAGGGGGAGCAGTTTTAGAGGGACACCCCATAGAACAGAGGAAGTCTGTTGTGTGGAGACAGGTGATTGGTCAGTATGGGAAACCACCCATATCCTGGTAAAGATTATAAATACTTGGTTTGAGACAAAGGAGATCAGAACAGACATATTATTTTGGGACACTGTTCTCCAGATGCTGCAGACGTCTGTAAACTTATGCTGAAATCTTGTGATATAAATAAAACTTATAATCAAAGTACAGTATAAGCGGACTCCTTGGTTTCACAGCATAATTAGCAACGTTTTCTCGACACAACAGTCACACTCCAAACTCCACTATGGCCAAGACCAAAGAGCTGTCAAAGGACACCAGAAACAAAATTGTAGACCTGCACCAGGCTGGGAAGACTGAATCTGCAATAGGTAAGCAGCTTGGTTTGAAGAAATCAACTGTGGGAGCAATTATTAGGAAATGGAAGACATACAAGACCACTGATAATCTCCCTCGATCTGGGGCTCCATGCAAGATCTCACCCCGTGGGGTCCAAATGATCACAAGAACGGTGAGCAAAAATCCCAGAACCACACGGGGGGGCCTAGTGAATGACCTGCAGAGAGCTGGGACCAAAGTAACAAAGCCTACCATCAGTAACACACTACGCCGCCAGGGACTCAAATCCTGCAGTGCCAGACGTGTCCCCCTGCTTAAGCCAGTACATGTCCAGGCCCATCTGAAGTTTGCTAGAGTGCATTTGGATGATCCAGAAGAGGATTGGGAGAATGTCATATGGTCAGATGAAACCAAAATATAACTTTTTGGTAAAAACTCAACTCGTCGTGTTTGGAGGACAAAGAACGCTGAGTTGCATCCAAAGAACACCATACCTACTGTGAAGCATGGGGGTGGAAACATCATGCTTTGGGGCTGTTTTTCTGCAAAGGGAGTAAAGGAAAGAATGAATGGGGCCATGTATCGTGAGATTTTGAGTGAAAACCTCCTTCCATCAGCAAGGGCATTGAAGATGAAACGTGGCTGGGTCTTTCAGCATGACAATGATCCCAAACACACCGCCCGGGCAACGAAGGAGTGGCTTCGTAAGAAGCATTTCAAGGTCCTGGAGTGGCCTAGCCAGTCTCCAGATCTCAACCCCATAGAAAATCTTTGGAGGGAGTTGAAAGTCTGTGTTGCCCAGCGACAGCCCCAAAACATCACTGCTCTAGAGGAGATCTGCATGGAGGAATGGGCCAAAATCAAATCAAATCAAATCAAATCAAATCAAATTTTATTGGTCACATGCGCCGAATACAACAGGTGCAGACATTACAGTGAAATGCTTACTTACAGCCCTTAACCAACAGTGCATTTATTTTAAACAAAAAAAGTAAGAATAAAACAACAACAAAAAAAGTGTTGAGAAAAAAAGAGCAGAAGTAAAAATAAAGTGACAGTAGGGAGACTATATATACAATAGAATAAAGTGACAGTAGGGAGGCTATATATACAGGGGGGTACCGTTGCATAGTCAATGTGCGGGGGCACCGGCTAGTTGAGGTAGTTGAGGTAATATGTACATGTGGGTAGAGTTAAAGTGACTATGCATAAATACTTAACAGAGTAGCAGCAGCGTAAAAAGTATGGGGTGGGGGGGCAGTGCAAATAGTCCGGGTAGCCATGATTAGCTGTTCAGGAGTCTTATGGCTTGGGGGTAGAAGCTGTTGAGAAGTCTTTTGGACCTAGACTTGGCACTCCGGTACCGCTTGCCGTGCGGTAGCAGAGAGAACAGTCTATGACTAGGGTGACTGGAGTCTTTGACAATTTTGAGGGCCTTCCTCTGACACCGCCTGGTATAGAGGTCCTGGATGGCAGGGAGCTTTGCCCCTGTGATGTACTGGGCCGTACGCACTACCCTCTGTAGTGCCTTGCGGTCAGAGGCCAAGCAGTTGCCATACCAGGCGGTGATGCAACCAGTCAGGATGCTCTCGATGGTGCAGCTGTAGAATTTTTTGAGGATCTGAGGACCCATGCCAAATCTTTTTAGTCTCCTGAGGGGGAATAGGCTTTGTCGTGCCCTCTTCACGACTGTCTTGGTGTGTTTGGACCATGATAGTTCGTTGGTGATGTGGACACCAAGGAACTTGAAGCTCTCAACCTGTTCCACTACAGCCCCGTCGATGAGAATGGGGGCGTGCTCAGTCCTCTTTTTTTTCCTGTAGTCCACAATCATCTCCTTTGTCTTGGTCACGTTGAGGGAGAGGTTGTTGTCCTGGCACCACACGGCCAGATCTCTGACCTCCTCCCTATAGGCTGTCTCATCGTTGTCGGTGATCAGGCCTACCACTGTTGTGTCGTCGGCAAACTTAATGATGGTGTTGGAGTCGTGCCTGGCCATGCAGTCATGGGTGAACAGAGAGTACAGGAGGGGACTGAGCACGCACCCCTGAGGGGCCCCCGTGTTGAGGATCAGTGTGGCAGATGTGTTGTTACCTACCCTTACCACCTGGGGGCGGCCCGTCAGGAAGTCCAGGATCCAGTTGCAGAGGGAGGTGTTTAGTCCCAGGATCCTTAGCTTAGTGATGAGCTTTGAGGGCACTATGGTGTTGAATGCTGAGCTGTAGTCAATGAATAGCATTCTCGCGTAGGTGTTCCTCTTGTCCAGGTGGGAAAGGGCAGTGTGGAGTGCGATAGAGATTGCATCATCTGTGGATCTGTTGGGGCGGTATGCAAATTGGAGTGGGTCTAGGGTTTCTGGGATTATGCTGTTGATGTGAGCCATGACCAGTCTTTCAAAGCACTTCATGGCTACAGACGTCAGTGCCACGGGTCGGTAGTCATTTAGGCAGGTTATCTTAGAGTTCTTGGGCACGGGGACTATGGTGGTCTGCTTGAAACATGTTGGTATTACAGACTCAGTCAGGGACATGTTGAAAATGTCAGTGAAGACACTTGCCAGTTGGTCAGCACATGCTCGGAGTACACGTCCTGGTAATCCGTCTGGCCCTGCGGCCTTGTGAATGTTGACCTGCTTAAAAGTCTTACTCACATCGGCTACGGAGAGCGTGATCACATAGTCGTCCGGAACAGCTGGTGCTCTCATGCATGCTTCAGTGTTGCTTGCCTCGAAGCGAGCATAGAAGTGGTTTAGCTCGTCTGGTAGGCTTGTGTCACTGGGCAGCTCGCGGCTGTGCTTCCCTTTGTAGTCTGTAATAGTTTTCAAGCCCTGCCACATCCGACGAGCGTCAGAGCCAGTGTAGTATGATTCAATCTTAGACCTGTATTGACTCTTTGCCTGTTTGATGGTTCGTCGGAGGTCATAGCGGGATTTCTTATAAGCGTCCGGGTTAGAGTCCCGTTCCTTGAAAGCGGCAGCTCTACCCTTTAGCTCAGTGCGGATGTTTCCTGTAATCCATGGCTTCTGGTTGGGGTATGTACGTACGGTCACTGTGGGGACGACATCATCGATGCACTTATTGATGAAGCCAGTGACTGATGTGGTGTACTCCTCAATGTTGTCTGAAGAATCCCGGAACATGTTCCAGTCTGTGCTAGCAAAACAGTCCTGTAGCTTAGCATCTGCGTCATCTGACCACTTTTTTATTAGCCGAATCACTGGTGCTTCCTGCTTCAGTTTTTGCTTATAAGCAGGAATCAGGAGGATAGAGTTATGGTCAGATTTGCCAAATGGAGGGCGAGGGAGAGCTTTGTATGCGTCTCTGTGTGTGGAGTAAAGGTGGTCTAGAGTTTTTTCCCCTCTGGTTGCACATTTAACATGCTGGTAGAAATTAGGTAGAACGGATTTAAGTTTCCCTGCATTAAAGTCCCCTGCTACTAGGAGCGCTGCATCTGGATGAGCGTTTTCCTGTTGATTAATGGCCTTGTACAACTCATTCAGTGCAATCTTAATGCCAGCATTGGTTTGTGGTGGTAAATAGACAGCTATGAAAAATATAGATGAAAACTCTCTTGGTAAATAGTGTGGTCTGCAGCTTATCATAAGATACTCTACCTCAGGCGAGCAAAACCTTGAGACTTCCTTAGTATTTGATTTGGTGCACCAGCTGTTGTTTACAAATATACAGAGACCGCCACCCCTCGTCTTACCCGAGTCTGCCGTTCTGTCCTGCCGATGTAGCGTATAGCCTGCTAGCTGAATGTTATCATTGTCGTCGTTCAGCCACGACTCCGTGAAACATAAGATATTACAGTTTTTAATGTCCCGTTGGTAGGATAACCGTAATCTTAAATCGTCCATTTTATTCTCCAAAGCTTGAACGTTGGCTAATAGGATTGATGGGAGAGGCAAAATACCAGCAACAGTGTGTGAAAACCTTGTGAAGACTTACAGAAAACGTTTGACCTGTGTCATTGCCAACAAAGGGTATATAACAAAGTATTGAGAAACTTTTGTTATTGACCAAATACTTATTTTCCACCATAATTTGCAAATAAATTCATTAAAAATCCTACAATGTGATTTTCTGGATTTTTTTTCCACATTTTGTCTGTCATAGTTAACGTGTACCTATGATGAAAATTACAGGCCTCTCTCATCTTTTTAAGTGGGAGAACTTGCACAATTGGTGGCTGACTAAATACTTTTTTCCCCCACTGTATATATATATATATATATATATATATATATATATATATATATAGAGAGAGAGAGAGAGAGAGAGAGAGAGAGAGAGAGAGAGAGAGAGAGAGAGAGAGAGAGAGAGAGAGAGAGAGAGTAGAGGGATTTTAATGGTATCTGCTCCCTCGGGTGACCTATGAGAGGGGTACCTGTCTGCACTAGCTCTCCCTCTCCCTTCATGATGGGACCTGCCTATGCCCTGAGCGAGAGAGAAAGAGAGAGAGAGAGAGAGAGAGAGAGAGAGAGATAGAGAGAGAGAGAGAGAGAGAGAGAGAGAGAGAGAGAGAGAGAGAGAGAGAGAGAGAGAGAGAGAGAGAGAGAGAGAGAGAGAGAGAGAGAGGGAGAGGGAGAAAACGAGACGAAAAGGAGAAAAGCGAGAGAGAGAGAGAGAGAGAGAGAGAGAGAGAGAGAGAGAGAGAGGGAGAGGGAGAAAACGAGAAAGAACGAAAAGGAGAAAAGCGAGAGAGAGAGAGAGAGAGAGAGAGAGAGAGAGAGAGAGAGAGAGAGAGAGAGAGCGACAAAGAGAGCGAGAGGAGAGAGAGAGGAAAGAGGAGAGTGAGTTAGAGTTAAGAGAACTGGGTAGAACCCAGAGAGAGCTGAGGCAGATGATTTGCTGTATGACCCTGACACTGCCTGCTGAGACCTAATGGATTTCTGTGGTCTGATAAGCTGGGGACAAAGCCTCTCACCATGACACACAGACACAGAGAGACAGCGTCAGTCCCAGCACAGTGAGAGGCCAGCCTGGGGCCCCAAGCTCAGTCTGACTCAGTCTCTCTGTACCCCTCAACCTCTCTACTCAGCCCCCCCAGCCTCCCAGTCGGTCGGACCCTTAAGGGCCAATCAGGTCAGAGAGAACACAGGGACACAAATAATGTTCCTCTAGACTAGAGCTGTTGTTGAGTCTTTATGTTTGTTCTGCCTGGCCACACTGATTGAAGCTTACAGTACAACTCACCTGTAGGACAGCTCATATGGATGTGACACAGGTGCACAGGCAGACACTGCAGTAGGGGTATAGGGTTTCTGGGTGTATAGAGACACGTCTATAATACCTGGCGGGGTCTCACTCTCTCTCTTAGTTATGGATCTTACTTAAAACAACACAGTGACACTTAAAGCAGCTCAGTCTCTGGCTATGAATCAAATGGCAACCTATTTCCTATGGGCCCCGGTCAAAAGTAATGCATTATAATAAAAAGAGAATAGTGAAAAGGGAATAGTGTGCCATTTGGGACACATATACAGTGATACTTAAAACAAATCAGTCTGTTATCAAATGGCTGCCAGTGACTAGAACAGTACATAAAATCTGCACATAGGAGGGACATTGACCAAGGTAAACCAGTGTTGGTACATGGTACTAAGGCAGACCCTGACATTCAGGATTATCAAGTGTTGATCAACTCCAACCTCTCCCACAAAGCTCTGTCCTGTCAGAATATTAACTTTAAAAAGTTTCAACGTAAACAAAGAGGCTAACGCTGGATTACAAGCTGCCAGAAGGAAAGTCATAAAGTGTGGAGGTAGTTTACTTTAGAAGAGAATGATGATCACTGCCTCCATAAAATATAATTATCTTATACTTCCTATGTATCATAACTCATCCATGTTCACATGCAATATCTTCTTCCATTTACAGTCTCATTTATCTTGCAAAATGGAATTTCACTTTACATAGAATTTAATGATATTTCATTGAGTTGGTGTTTTTTCAACCAAACAATATACATAACCTTAAATTGGGTAAGTAGTTAGCCTCTCATAAATTCTACATGCACTTTCCTTTCCTTTCCTTTACGCACACACGCACACACACGCACATACACACACACGCACGCACGCACGCACGCACGCACGCACACACACACACACACACACACACACACACACACACACACACACACACACACACACACACAGCAAGGGTACTAGTTGATGAGCTACAGCAGGGGGGATCAATAGCGTGAGGAGGCCTTAACCATTTGCTCTCTCTCTCTCTGCAGGCATCTTTTCTCTCTGGAGGCATCTCTTCTCTCTGCAGGCATCTCTTCTCTCTGCAGGCATCTCTCTCTCTCTCTGCAGGCATCTCTTCCTCTCTGCAGGCATCTATTCTCTCTCTGCAGGCATCTCTCTCTGCAGGCATCTCTCTCTTTCTCTGCAGGCATCTCTCTCTCTCTGCAGGCATCTCTCTCTCTGCAGGCATCTCTCTCTCTCTGCAGGCATCTCTCTCTCGCTGCAGGTATCTCTTCTATCTGCAGGCATCTCTCTCTCTCTGCAGGCATCTCTCTCTCTGCAGGCATCTCTCTCTCTCTCTGCAGGCATCTCTTCTCTCTGCAGGCATCTCTCTCTCTGCAGGCATCTCTTCTCTCTGCAGGCATCTCTCTCTCTCTGCAGGCATCTCTCTCTCTGCAGGCATCTCTCTCTCTCTGCAGGCATCTCTCTCTCTCTGCAGGCATCTCTCTCTCTGCAGGCATCTCTCTCTCTCTCTCTGCAGGCATCTCTTCTCTCTGCAGGCATCTCTTCTCTCTGCAGGCATCTCTCTCTCTGCAGGCATCTCTCTCTCTCTCTGCAGGCATCTCTCTCTCTCTGCAGGCATCTATTCTCTCTGCAGGCATCTCTCTCTCTGAAGGCATCTCTCTCTCTCTGCTGGCATATTTTCCTCTCTGCAGGCATCTCTTCTCTCTGCAGGCATCTCTTCTCTCTGCAGGCATCTCTCTCTCTCTGCAGGCATCTCTTCTCTCTGCAGGCATCTCTCTCTCTCTGCAGGCATCTCTCTCTCTCTGCAGGCATCTCTCTCTCTCTGCAGGCATCTCTCTCTCTCTGCAGGCATCTCTCTCTCTCTCTGCAGGCATCTCTCTCTCTCTGCAGGCATCTCTCTCTCTCTCTCTGCAGGCATCTCTCTCTCTCTGCAGGCATCTCTTCTCTCTGCAGGCATCTCTTCTCTCTGCAGGCATCTCTTCTCTCTGCAGGCATCTCTTTATGACCGCAGCCTGCTTAATTATGTGCTAGTGAACTAATAGACTGACTGGGATTTAACTACACTGAAGTGACTGGAGGTTTCCAAGGGAAATCTACATGACAGGAGCACTGAAGCATGTGACCAGGGTTTAAGATCTCCACTCAGGGAGGGTTAGGGAGGGAGGGAGGAAGAGAGAGAGAGGGAAGTAGGGAGGGAGTTTAAGACCTGTAAGAGCAGTCCCTCCCTCAACACAGCAGCAGCAGCTGTTTAAAGAGCACAGTACAGAAAAGAGCAGAAGATTTTAATGCTTTGAATGTTGAAGATGCCATTTTGACAAGATAAATAGCAGGCCTCATGAGGAGTTGTGGGAATCCATAAAGCACTGTGTTTGGTTAGTTATTACTGGTGAGGTTAACATGGGGTTTAAAAGAACAATGTCTGACAGGGGCCCCTCAAGGGGTAGCTAACAGACAGGTGACTGTAAAGGATTCTGTCTGTGAAAAGGAAAATTACAAGAACTGTTATAGGAAAGAACTGGAGGTCAAATACTGAGCAAGTACATTTCTCTTCCAAAGAAATCCTCAATACATCTCTTCCCAAGAAATCATCATAACATCTCTTCCCAAGAAATCATCATAACATCTATTCCCAAGAAATCATCATAACACCTCTTCCCAAGAAATCATCATAACACCTCTTCCCAAGAAATCATCATAACTCCTCTCCCATACTTATTTTGCAATTGGTCAGGGGTCTGGTGGGATTGTGGGGTGGGGCAGCTCACCTTCCTGTCTGTCTGTCTGTTCTGATAGTGTCCCCCCACACACACACTGCTCTCTCACCTGTCCGTCTGTACCGATGGTCCCTCCACAGTCTGACAGTAGCTCAGACATGTCATAGTAACTAGTGAACTCCCATAGACAGGCCTCTAGGTTGAGGTTCTTGTAGAAGCGCAGTACACTGGATCCCCTCAGGAGGGCGCTGTACTGGTAGGGAGAGGTCTCCCCAATCACCTCAGGGTTCTTGGTGGCGTCGGTGATGAAGCCATGGCGGGTCTTGACCTCGGTGTAGTCCAGCAGGTTAGAACAGCGGTGGTTCCCCACACGAGTCCCATCAGGACTCAACGTCAGCTCAAAGTTAGACATAGGACGGGTGGAGACCACGGGGAGCATGCCTGGAAAGGAGAGGAGAGAGGAGAGGGGAGACAAGGGGTTAGGAGAGAGAAATAGAGAGTGAGAGAGAAAGAAAGACAGAGCGACATAGAGAGAGAAAGAGAGTGTGAAAAATAGAGAGCAAGAGAAATAGAGAACGAGAGAGAAGCTAGAAGTCTCTGTGTTCCTCACCGTCTATGTGTGGCATGGTGACAGTGATTTTGATGAGGTTGGGGTGGTCTGGGTCCTCTGCACCGGTGTAGCGTAGCTTGGCAGAGAAGGGCTCAGCACCCACTGTACCCACCACACGAGGCTGGCACATACCATCCTCTATACTGATGGAGACTATGGAGCTGCTGAGTTCCAGGCCCTCATCTCCGTTAGAGTTCACAGCCCGGGCTGCACACTGCACCCTAGAGCCAGCCTGGAGGGAGGGACACACATCTCACATCAATACAGTCAACTGGATCATTCACTTAGCAGTGGTGGGCATCTCACATCAGTACAGTCAACTCAATCACATCAATACAGTCAACTCAATCACATCAATACAGTCAACTCAATCCCATCATGAACTCAATGATTTACTTTATGTATTTTCAGAGGTTCAACTCTTTGACTGAGTCAGTCCAAATTCACACTCAGTTCACTGATAATGTGTTCTCTACCTGGAAATAGACAGAGTCCAAGGTGATGATCTTGGAGGAGGAGAAGAAGGTATTAAAGTCCACCTCTCTCATGGAGCTAGTGACCCCGTCCAGGCTGGTTGGAGCACTGACCAGCCATCGGTAGCGTGTCAGCGTGTCATTGATGTGCTCGCTGATGCAGATGGAGCCAGTCTTGTCATAGTCAGGGTACTTAGGGTTACAAGCCTGAGAGAGGGAGGGAGGGGTGAGAGAGGGAGGAGAGAGGAGACAGTGTTTGGGAATGAGGCTAAATATACTGTAATGTAGTCCAAGGGTTAATTAGCATTGTTCATCAACATCACTCATCTGTGCTTCAATATCAAATGAAATCCTAATTGAATCGTAATTGACATATTCCTAAGCCAAAGAAACTACTTAGTTTTTTAGGCAAATTAAGAGCAGACAGTGAATACAATGATGCCTTGGTCTATGTCTTAAATGGCTTCCCTATGCGACTCTGGTCAAAAGTAGTGCACTAAACAGAGAATAGGGTGCCATTTGGGACAAACACCTGGACTGGGAGGTTAAAAGCCCCTGATAAACCATTCTCCGTACCGTGACACAGACAACGGGGTAGCCTCCCACCGGGTGGGTGTGTCTGGCTCTGGAGGTGTCATCATACTGCAGTAGGGAGAACACCTGTGGGATGGAGGGGAAGGTGACGTCCGCCATGCTGTTGGTCTCCTCTATGTAGATAATGGCCTTACTCATCTGTGGACGGACAGAAAATAACAGATCAAACATAAAAGTGTTGTTAAAGGTAGTGATGCACGACGTAAACTACACGACTAACGCAACAACTAAACTTCTCTCTTGTTCTTGTCGCGCAGCTATCACGTTGAAGGTAAGTGAAGCACATGCGCAAATACTATGAGTGAGTGCATCGTGCTTATCTGCAGTATTCTCGGTTCATCCTGCTACTTGTGTCAATGTCATATTGCTGAGTCTACAGTATGTGATATTATTGTTCCAGTCCTCACCTGCGTCTCAGCCACCATGTTCTCATCAGGTTTCAGGTGGACAGTGAAGGCTTCTCTCATCTCTCTGACTCCATCATACAAGATCTCCACCTCGATGAAGTGCTCTGTGTCACCCTCCTTGAACTCAATGTCTGGGGTAAACAACAACAACAACACGGCTCTAGGTTAATAATAAATAATATGCCATTTAGGAGACGCTTTTATCCAAAGTGACTTACAGTCATGTGCGCATACATTTTTACGTATGGGTGGTCCCGGGGATCGAACCCACTAGGTTAGACAGGAAACATCTATACACTGCAGATACTGACTGAGTTACCTTATCAAGATGATTATTTCCATAGTAGTAGCGTCAGGATCTTTTCCTAATCAGATCACATTGTCAAGAAAAACTCATGGCCTTATTGATGTGAGAGGTTGTGAGATGTTGATGTGTGAGATGTTGTAATATTTCTCACCTTCAGACACAGGATGGTAGTCCTCTCCGGAGGTGGCTGATCCGTCCTTGGTGTGGACGCGGACCACAGAGACCTTGGAGGTATCTCCTACCCTCAGCACTGGGATCTTCACCAGGGACACCTGGCCTACCCCGCTAGGCTCACTCACACTGAACTTAGTCTCCCCAAACTTGATGATGGCCTCTGGGGATAACATGGATGGGAGTCACAGAGTCAGACATGGAGCAGTGTGAAATGTAATATGAACTAAACAAGGTTACAGACTAACAGAGTAGAATGAGTTGAAGACACACACCCAAAACAAGTTAAGAAGCAGATTATGAATTTTAGAAAATAAAGAAAGTAATGCAATATGTATCTGGGACTATTATAGAGTGTGCTACTTATTTTATTGTCTACAGATGAAATTATTACATCTATGAGTCAGTCAGTCTTACTGTCTGCGTCGTCCTTGATCTTGACCAGAGTCTCGTTCTGTTTCCCGATGGACGCTCCGAACGGAGACTCACTGCAGGGCGACCCCAATACCAGCCTCAGCTCCTCCTCATCCTCATGCTCCGTGTCATCAACAAGGGACAGAACACATGGCTTCTCCACCTCCCCTGGAGAGAGGGGAGGGATAGAGAGATAGAGATGTGAGGAGGAAGAGAGAGAGAGAGATTGAGATCGAGAGAGATTAGCGAAAAGGAGTAACCAGTTGTTGAAAAATATTTTACAAATATTCCAAACGATTCCAAAATGCGCAGAGAAACTATACCCTTTTGGCCTACGAGGTGTTCCTTGTGACAGTCTTCTACAGTCTTTTACAGAATTGCTTTCAGTGTTACCTGGTAGGAAGGTGATGATGGAAGCGTCTGTGTTGGGTCGTTCGTTGAAGTCCATCATGACCTGAGCGGTGCCCTGTCTGGTGTAACAGCGGACCGTTGACTTGTAACTGATGTCTCCACTACGATACACCACGACTGAGATCTGACCTGAGTTCTCATGCCCCATGTACATGGCATCACGGAACTGCACCTTGGGCACTGTTAGAGGACAATCACATAAAGAAATCATCTACATTAAATAAAGTGCATCGAGAAACAGTGTTGATCATAACCATGACATAATTCTCATAACTGTCTACATCTGATCTTATAGTGCACTATAAACCCTTTATAAAGGCTTTATGAATGCATTTATAAGGACACTTACAGTAACGTGATACTGTAAGCTTTAAGTGGCAGCATTGGTCAATCGTCTTTATTGGTGTTAATGTGTTTCGGAGATGCCCTGTTTTGTCAGACCAAGGTATGATTGGTTTCTAAACTCCTGAATGAAATGCCAGTGCTAGTTTTAATCTATATTATATTTCATTGATAATTAGACACATTCTAACAAATCAGATAGGTTCACTCACAGTCAGATACGTTGTGACTAGGACTGTGTCCCAAATGGCACCCTATTCCTCATATAGTGCACTAATTTTGACCAGAGCCGATGGGCCCTGGTCAAAAGTAGTGCACTATATAGGGAATAGGGTGGCATTTGGGACGCAGAAATATCAGCACGATTCACTCACGGTCGGAGACGGAGTCGTTGATGAGGATGGTGGCCTTCCCCGGTTCTCCCAGGATGCCGTTCATGGGCATGCGGAGGACCAGCTCGAATGTCTCGGTCCCCTCCAGCACTGGCTGACCCAGGTCATCCAGGATGGTCACCCTGAACGTCTGCTGGCTGACCCCCGGGGCAAAGTCCAGGTTCCTGCTGATACCCATGTAGTCCACACCGGCTAGAGGAGCGAGAGAAGAGAGAGGGATGAGGGGAGAGGGATGAGGGGATTAAAGTATTTGATGTTATTTTAACACCAGGGGCTGTAAATGTCTCAGAGTAGGAGTGCTGATTTCTGATCAGGTCCTCCCTGTCTTTAAATTATCTTATTCATTATGATCTATAAGGCAGAACTGATCCTAGATCAGCACTCCTACTCTGAGACACTTGATACATATGGGCTTAGATCTCCTATGACTCTATAATTCACACGAGTAACATCAGTAGCGGTGAGTTAGATGAATGGAAATACCACAACATGTTGATCAAATGTTGCTTCCTCTCAACAGTACATAGCAGTGCGGGAGCACTAGGAATCTGTGTCAGGATTAAGGCTGCAGTAGTGTGAGACATTTGATATCTCCCTAGGCCACCTGGAGGGTGTAAACATGTTCTTCATCCACTCAGAGCTGTGAAGAGGCAGGGTGTTGATGGCATGGCCTTTACCCACCTGACTGCTTCCTGTACCTCTGACCTAGTGTGCGTCCCAAATGGCACCCTATTCCCTATATATACACCTTTGGACCCGGATCAAAAGTAGTGACCTATATAGAGAACAGGGTGCCATTCAGGACCAACCCTAGCTATGGACGTCTGACCCACAGACCCAGCTATGTGTTTCTGAACCAGCTTTGTGTGTCCCTCCACTTGGGACTGTATTATAAAGCTACAGTATGTGTGTCTGCTTGGGAATGCATTACCACTGAGTCTCAACAGATTAGATGGGATAGAAACAATATTTTGCTGCAGGCAGGAGAAGAGAAAATTAAGGAGTGAGAGGGAGTGAGAGAGAGAGAGAGGGAGGGAGATAGAAAGGGAGGAGGAGGGAGGGAGGAGGGGAGGAGGAGAGAGAGGAGTGAGGGGGAAGGAGGAGTGAGTGAGAGAGAGAGAGAGAGATGAGTGCTCGGGGGCAGGCGATATGAAGAAGGCTGCAGGCAGGGAGAAGGTTTTAGTTCCAGGAGCTATATAAATACTCTCTATCCAGACTTAAACACTAGAGTGTGTGAGGGATTCAGTCTACATTCCTCTGTCTTCACTCAATCCAGCTTTATCACCAACACTGCTCCCAACCCTGTTCCTCCCAACCCTGTCCCTCCCAACCCTGTCCCTCTCAACCCTGTCCCTCTCAACCCTGTCCCTCCCAACCCTGTCCCTCCCAACCCTGTCCCTCCCAACCCTGTCCCTCCCAAACCTGTCCCTCCCAACCCTGTCCCTCCCAATCCTGTCCCTCCCAACCCTGTCCCTCCCAACCCTGTTCCTCTCAACCCTGTCCCTCCCAACCCTGTCCCTCCCAACCCTGTCCCTCTCAACTCTGTCCCTCCCAACCCTGTCCCTCCCAACCCTGTCCCTCCCAACCCTGTCCCTCCCAACCCTGTCCCTCTCAACCATGTCCCTCCCAACCCTGTCCCTCCCAACCCTGTCTCTCCCAACCCTGTAGGCCTACCCTCCTCTGTACTTTTCAACAGTCACCAGACTGGGGTTCAATACCAAATGGCACCCTATCCGCTATGGGTCCTGGTCAATAGCAGTGCACTACAAAAGGAATAGGGTACCATTTAGGATGCAACTGGGGCTGAGCAGAGCCCTTCCCCTCTCGACCAATGGTCATATAACATCCCAACAAATCCAGCCTGCATTGCTCTGGGCGTTCTTTCTGCTTCCACAACACTAGAGTGACAGACAGACAGACTAACCCTGAGGTGGACTAAAGCCTATTGTTCCACCTGGTTAACCTTTTCCTAAGCTCTATATGACTCTTTAAATACAGCGGTAAAGCCAGTGTGCTGTAACACAAATACATGTTATTGTAGTACAGTCCCCTGTGTGAGAGCAGTGTGTTGTACTGTAGGGACATGGACTGGGACACCTACTTTCAGCAGACAGTGTGCTGTCATAGACATACAGTGTGCTGTATTGTGTTCCGTTGTATAGTATTGTGTTGTATTGTATTGTGTTGTATTGCGTTGTATAGTATTGTGTTGTATTGTATTGTGTTGTATTGCGTTGTATAATATTGTGTTGTATAGTATTGTGTTGTGTTGCGTTGTATAGTATTGTGTTGTGTTGCGTTGTATTGTATTGTGTTGTATTGTATTGTGTTGTATTGTATCTACCTTCAGCAGAGACAGGGTCTGTTTTCCTGGAGCGTACAGTGACCGTGGCTGTTTTAGAGAGGTCAGTGCCTGTTCTCCACACCTTGACCTCCACATAACCATCACTCTCATCCACATGGTAGTCTGTGTCTCCGAAGTAGAATACTGGAGCTGTGGAGGAGAGGAGAGGAAACACAGGAAGATGTTATACATAACGTTCTTGTTTCAGTTAGTTTCACAGCTGGATACTGTCTGATGTAACTATTGAGTTGAATTTGTAATAACCCACATTTCAACTACAATTACTTCTGATGACAGAGCTAAATGACTGCACATTGAGCCACTAGCTGGCACTCAACTCAACACTAGTCATTTCCACCACTTAAAGCACCTGAATTACAGTATGGTATATTTGAGGGGATGTTATTCTGTAACATGTACAGAATATAAATGTAGACTAGAAGCCTGAAGGCATCGCTCTGTTTCCGTGTCTGGTTGAAAGGAGCCGGTGCAGTGTAGTCGACTGTGGTAGAGGAGTGTGGTTGTGTTTGTGTGTGTGCATACGTAGAGGAGTTGGAGGAGTCCAGGCCTGCCTGTCTACAATTAGTACTTTCCTGAGCCCAGATTCCTCTACAGTCAATCTCCCCGACACTGTTCTGTTCCTCTGACTCCCTCTGACACCCTCTCTCTCTCTCTCTCTCTCTCTCTCTCTCTCTCACACTTTCTCTCGTTCTTCTTCTTGCTCTCTCTCTCTTTATTCCTCTTTCCCTCTCTGTACTTTGCGTGCTTTGAACTGGGCTGTCTCTTGGGAAGTTGCTGTCAACTAACATCACAGCTGACTCAAACAACCAGAAACACAGGGAGGGTGTTGATTGAGTGTAACGGCCCTCACAGTAAGAGTAGGACCCTGGGCTCATTTACTGTACGTTCTGGGAAAATAAACAACTTTGAGGTAAAACTGGAGTGGCAGTTGTTGGCTCTGAATTATATGATTAAGCGCTTTACTTGTTTTTTTTGTGTGTGAAAATGGATCAAACCAACCCTTCTCTCCAGACTACTGAACAGCAGAAGCCTGGTCCTACACAGGGAACAGGATGCCATTTCAGACATAGCCATGGTGAACACATGAATGAATTGAATGGTGGTGATATCGCCAAGGGCATATACCCTGTTTCCATGACGATGATGATCACACCTCTAGGCTGGTCTGGTAGTTAGCTGTGTTTCTCATCTCAAAGTGACACAGATAAATGGGAAGATATGAGAGGAGGAGAGGAGGAGAGCAGAGAGAAGGAGGAGAAGAAGCTAATAATGGCTGAAAAATACCTCTGTATAGAACTAATCTGTCCATCTGATAAAACAGTACTGTAGCAGTACTGCAGCAACTAAGGCAAATACTAATTTTATCTGATGCATTGACTTAATCTAAATAAACACTGAAAGAGGAAATTATACATGAAGAGCTTTTCAAAGCATGTGAAATAAGAGCAATTACTGTGACTTTATACTGTGTAAAGCAAAACGCCTGATATCTACGTTTATCAGACAGGCTGATATCTATGTTTATCAGACAGGCTGATATCTGTGTTTATCAGACAGGCTGATATCTATGTTTATCAGACAGGCTGATATCTATGTTTATCAGACAGGCTGATATCTGTGTTTATCAGACAGGCTGATATCTATGTTTATCAGACAGGCTGATATCTACGTTTATCAGACAGGCTGATATCTACGTTTATCAGACAGGCTGATATCTATGTTTATCAGACAGGCTGATATCTGTGTTTATCAGACAGGCTGATATCTGTGTTTATCAGACAGGTGTAAAGAGATGTAAATGATATCTATTCTAACACCTTATTTACTTATCTGGACTCAAAGAATACCATAACACTTTTCAACAATTTAAAAAGGATTGGATATCATAATCTCACAGTATTAGCAAATCAGACTAGCTGCAGAGGGAAAACTGTTGCTTTAGACAAAGCATGAGGATTTGTGGTTGAAGGCATTGTTGTCAGGTATGAAAGTGCCTTGAATTGGTAATATGCTTTCAGGGTGCACACACAGGACAAATATACCTTTCCTCCTTTATCTAGGTCGGGAACAAACCTAGACAAAGAGTGTGTGTCGAGAGCAAACAAAGAAAAAGGATGTGTCACAAATGGCACCCTATCCCTTATATAGTGCACTACTTTTGACGGGCTCTGGTCAGAAGTGCACCATGTAGGGAATAGGGTTCCATTTGGGATGTGAAAAAGTGTGTGTGTGTGTGTCGAGATCAAACCTAGACAAAGAGTGTGTGGTGTCAGGGTTTATGTAGCTGCCAGTGTCTTTCCCTACAAATCAAACTTTAGACTGTCTCAGCTCGTTCTCCACACTACTGCGGTAATCAGATCCGTGTGTGTGTGTGTGTGTGTGTGTGCAGAGTCCAAGACCTGCAGCTGTAGTAATCAGGTAAGGTTGGTTTGTACAGCAGACAAACACCATCTTCAAAGAGGCACGGCCCTTTAGGTGTAAGATAAACCCCTGGCTCCTGGGCTGAGGGAGGACTCAGCTAGACCCAGCACCACCACACCGCAGGGCTTACCTTGCTCCGACCCAGACCCAGGCACACCTCTCTCTGGGTAGAGTTACCTGAGGTCAAGGCAGGTGGAGGTTTAGCTAGGTAGCATCCTAAATGGGCCACAAACAGGGCTCAATCTGTGGCCAAAGACTCCAGTGGTAGAAGGTTGTTGCAGCCATATTTCTCACCCGGGACAAAGAGGACTAAGTAAGTAATCCAAAATGACACAGATTTGGGTGAATAGGGTGTCATTTTGACAGTGAGGTGCCATTTATAATCTTGGGAAAACAAACCATTGTTTATTAGGAAGTAGAATAATTTCCTTGAATTTTACAGAGTGAACTTCGTAGTGTAAAGTAACCGCTGAACATGAGATTAGAAGACAAAGGACATGTTACAGTGAAGCATCTCAAATCAAGTCACATTTTATTTGTCACATGCGCCGAATACAACAGGTGTAGACCTTACCGTGAAATGCTTACTTACAAGCCCTTAACCAACAATGCAGTTTTAAGAAAAATACGAGTTAAGAAAATAGTGACAAAAAAATAAATAAAAAAATAACAATAAAATAACAATAGCAAGGCTATATACAGGGGGTACCGGTACCAAGTCAATGTGTGAGGGGTACAGGTTAGTCGAGGTAATTGAGGTAATATGTAAATGTAGGTAGGGGT